>NW_027397087.1:29574060-29805959 GCF_003265705.2 Callorhinus ursinus
GGGACTCGATCCCGGGACTCCAGGATCATGACCTGAGCCGAAGGCAGTCGCTTAACCTACTGAGCCACCCAGGTGCCCTTCAGGAATAATTTTTAATATCTGCATCCAGTTTACTCTTCAGATTATAAAATTCAGTTGGTATTTGTGTTTACAAGAATTATTCACATTTATGCTACTGAACTGATGTTAGGGCTTCAGATAGTTTTTTAAGAAGATAGATATGTACATGTTTTTACATAACTGAAAATCTATTATCTTTTTTAAAAAGTATTTATTTGAGAGCGAGAGAAAGTGTACGCGAGAGCTGGGGGGGTGGACCCGGGGGAGGAACAAAGGGAGAGGGACAAACAGACTCTGTACTGAGCCCCTGACACAGGCTCCATTCCACAACTCTGAGGTCATGACCTGAGCCAAAACCTAGAGTTGGATGCTCAACTGACTGAGCTACCCAGGTGCCCCTGTTACTTTTATACATGACGACAACTTGACTGTAAGACTTGAGTAACAACCTTTTTTCTTCAAAATTCTGTAGATTTTTCATTCTTTTTAACATTTGATATTGCAGAGCAGTCTGAGGTTGGTCCAAATTTTGTCCTTGTAATAGAATTTTGCCAGAATGTGTGCAAGTTTGGCTTTTTAAATTGATTTTGCTGAAAGAGTAGTAAACCTTTTTAATCTGCATGCAGGATCTTTTTCAGCTCAAGATACTATTCGTTTATTATGTCTTAAATGGGTTGCTTTCCTCCTGTTCTAGTTTTCTCAGTTTTCTTTTCAGTGCTATTAAATGGTATATCTCCCTCAATTTCTCTAATTTTCTTTTTGCTGTCCTTTTTCTTCATGTTCTAGAAAAATATCTCAAGTTTTCTTATAGTTTACTGAATCATTTCCCACAGTTTCAGTTCTGTGCTTTTTTGACTTCTGTGTGAATTTTAATAGGTAGTGCATTTTTTGTTTCCTTCTTCCTTTTTAAAAAATGTCATATCCTCATATCCTTTTGTCTAAGTTCATATCCTTTCATTTCTGCCTGTTTTCTTCTTAATGCTATCTCTTCCTTACTGGCATAGGTCATTTATCCTGCTCCCTATGACAGGTCAGCCCATATAGTATACTAAGTGAGAACTGTCATAAGCTCTCTGAGCACTATCATTTTTATGTACTCTATGTTCTTTCCCCCAGAGTCTCTCTTCCATCACAGTCCTGTTTTCTAGAGGAAGCTTATATTTGTTTGTTTTGTTTTTTAGAGGAAAGTCTTTTGAAAGTTTTGTTTTTCCAAGGTTAAACAAACATAGGGTTGTTTTAATGGTTAAATTACATACTGATAGTGCAGCTTGGGAGGAAAGTGGGTGGGTCTTAAGTGAATGTGAATGTGTTATGTTCTAAGCCTTGCCACACAGTTGCAGATTGCAGAGGTAATAAATTGTGTTGGAAAGAACTATGGTTTAATGCACTATAGTGCAGATTCAGTTGGCATTCCCTTTTCTAGAAATGCTCACTGTCCCTCATAATAGAATTATTTCCAGTACCATTTTCCACTGCCTTATTCACTTATCACTGCTTTATTCCCATCACCTAGCACATAGTAGGTAATAAATACAATTTTTTTTGAATGAATGAACAAAGATGTGCTGTACTAATATTTACTGGAGGCCAAGTCTTCTTAGGTGGTATTGAGAATTCCAAACATTTCAACAAAAATTTCTTTAAAATTCTAGATATTTGGGGCGCCTGGGTAGCTCAGTTGGTTAAACGTCTGCCTTCAGCTCAGATCATGATCCCAGGATCCTGGGATTGAGCCCTGTGTTGGGTTTCCTGCTTAGGGAGTCTGCTTCTCCCTCCTGGCCCCCCACTCATGCTCTCTCTGTCTCTCTCAAATAAATAAAATAAATCTTTAAAATAAATAAATACAATTCTAGATATTTTCAGAGATGTCATTTCTCTGACTTCAGGGATAATGTTTCCTTTACCTTGTGGGTGGCATTTTTTCATAGTTCCTACATCATGCTCCCCCCATTTGCTCTTCCTTTTATGAAGTAAGGTCTCTGTAGACTCGATGCCAGCAATAGTTGTTCCTTTTTTTTTTTTTTTAAAGATTTTATTTATTTGAGAGAGAGAATGAGAGAGAGAGAGCGAGCACATGAGAGGGGGGAGGGTCAGAGGGAGAAGCAGACTCCCTACTGAGCAAGGGAGCCTGATGCGGGACTCGATCCTGGGACCCCAGGACCATGACCTGAGCCGAAGGCAGTCGCTTAACTACCTGAGCCACCCAGGCGCCCGCAATAGTTGTTCCTAATGGTACTAAGCTCTCTACTTGTGTAAAGGATATATTTTCTTCTCATATCTACAGCTAAATGGCAAATCAGTGTGCACACCTTTCTCTCTTAAATCCCAGTTCCTAGCAAGCATTTCCTTGGGACAACTCTGCTATCTTGGGATGATGTCTTCTCTTGTAACTGCACCCTGGTTCTTTGATACTGTCTTGAGAGTAGGTAAAAAAGTACAATTGGTCTTGTCTCTGCTTTTTGCTCTGTTACGAGCATTCTTTTCTAAATGGATATAGAAAGATGGTAGACGGGAGTGAGCAAGAACAGAACTCTTTCGCTTTGTCATAAAGTAATACCTAGATGGTATTTGTTGGCTGCCAGGTTTTCTAGATGGTACACTCCCAAAGTCTCATGAGCCGGGAGACTGGCGTGTTATAAATTGTCTCCTTTCCCCAACCCCCCTTTTTAAGCCAATCTCTGTTTCATGTGGTGAGGCCTTGGTATTTGTCAATACTATGCCACCAATCTTATGTAAAAATGTGAAGAATTATTTCACACTCTGCTGTTGGGTTTTAGTAGTGTTCAGTCAGGGTAAAATTTTTTTGTGTGTGTTTATGTGCGTGTGTCTTCATAGATATTTTAGTGGGACGTGGGAAAGGCTGTATTGCATTACTCTTTTCAGACATAATTTGAAACCTTGAGTTGAATAAGGCTTACTTAACTGAAATTAAGCTGATTAACTGAGTCCTCTCTGAGGATTGTGTCCTTTAGCTACAGTATTTGTCCTCTATCCTAATGTTATATTTTTCCTAGTTCTGCTTGCTTTTTCTCTTTCATTCTTATCCAAAATAAGATCCCCCCCCCAAAACAGTAGAATGACAAGGCATCCTTATTATTGTTGGTAGGGATAGGCCCTGTTAATAGAGGGCTTTTAAAGCCTTTGCAAGTCCATGTTCTGAGTCTCTGATAATTCAAGAAGAAGGAGAAAGGGGGTTTGAGTAAAGTTGTGCTAGAGCTTGAATCTGTTATGTGCCAGGGCCTGTATTGATTGAGGATTGCCAGCTGGCAGTGGTAGTAGAAATAAGTCTTTGGGGAATGGGAAACTAACTCTAGAGGATTCCTAGTTAAGACTTACACAGAATCCCCGGGCATTTGGAAATACTGTACTCTCCCCTGGGGAGATGGAGCGGGAATTAACTTTTCCCTGGTCCAATGTGACTTGGTTAGAAATACAATTGAACCTGTTTGTCTTGTCCATTGTGATGTGATAGCCCCCTAGGAACAGTCTGTTTTGTGTGGGAGTTTATTTCAGGCTGTCTCCTTGCCTGTATTGTTTCCTTTAACAGCTCTTTAAATTTTCTTTTTCCAGCAATGATGTTGTCCACTGGGCATGTACTGACCAATGTGGCAGGTCTGAGAACATAGCTGAAGCTGAAAATAGGAAAGCTGGGGGCAAGGAAGAGCCTTGAATCTTGAGGTGGGACGTTGACTCTAAGATGTCCTTGAGCAGTGGAGCCTCCGGAGGGAAAGGAGTGGATGCAAACCCGGTTGAGACATACGACAGTGGGGATGAATGGGACATTGGAGTAGGGAATCTCATCATTGACCTGGACGCCGATCTGGAAAAGGACCAGCAGAAACTGGAAATGTCAGGCTCAAAGGAGGTGGGGATACCGGCTCCCAATGCTGTGGCCACACTACCAGACAACATCAAGTTTGTGACCCCAGTGCCAGGTCCTCAAGGGAAGGAAGGCAAATCAAAATCCAAAAGGAATAAGAGTGGCAAAGACACTAGCAAACCCACTCCAGGGACTTCCCTGTTCACTCCAAGTGAGGGGGCAGCTAGCAAGAAAGAGGTGCAGGGACGCTCAGGAGATGGTGCCAATGCAGGAAGCCTGGTTGCTGCTATTGCTCCCAAGGGCTCAGAGAAGGCGGCTAAGGCATCCCGCAGTGTAGCCGGCTCCAAAAAGGAGAAGGAGAACAGCTCATCTAAGAGCAAGAAGGAGAGAAGCGAAGGAGTGGGGACTTGTTCAGAAAAGGATCCTGGGGTCCTCCAGCCAGTTCCCTTGGGAGGACGGGGTGGTCAGTATGATGGAAGTGCAGGGGTGGATACAGGAGCTGTGGAGCCACTTGGGAGTATAGCTATTGAGCCTGGGGCAGCGCTCAATCCTTTGGGAGCTAAACCGGAGCCAGAGGAAGGGGAGAATGAGTGTCGCCCGCTAAAGAAAGTCAAGTCTGAAAAGGTAAGAGGTGGCCAGATCTGGCTGCCTACTGCCAGTCAGAACTGCCCTGGACTGACCACCAAATGCTTTGTGCACTCTGTGGGAGGCTCATTAGCTTGTGGGTAATGACCAATTACAAGGTCAGAGCAGCTGGTAATGATAATGTGGTTTTGTTCCAAATTAGGGGATTCTCTACAGATTCATTAACAGCAGGCCTGGCCATTTTGGAGAATATCTGTTGTTGGGGGCAGCTACTTGGTAGAATGAATTTTCTCTTAAGTCAAGTTGAGAACCTGCCACCTCGTCCTTGTCCCACCCTCAGACACTTGTTGCTGGAGACTGGCATCAACCTGTATGTGGTCCCCAGCTTGCTGGTATTTCATCCTCAGAGTCATTGATAAACTTTATAAGTTGATGATAGGCTTTCGGTTGAGTGTTCTTTTTAATGGAATAAATGGTGCTGCTGGGTTTCTGGAAGAGAAAAGGTTAAATAAGTTTCATGGTATGATATCTACCAAGTGTTCTATTGGTGGCTACCAAGGAGCAAAGGGGCAGGTAGCTAAGGGAGCAAGAGGTACTGTCTGTACTAAGAGGTACTTAATCATCAGGCCTTACGAGTTAGCGTTGTGGCTGTGCATGTTTGGCCTTGAAAGAGATTCTTTGGCCATTAAAGGTATAGTTCTTGGCCAAGTATCTCCCTCAAATATTGGTAATCAAAGTGTCCTGGTGGTTTAATAGCTGCCAAACCGTGTAATGATACCTTACCTTCTGCTTGAGTTGAAAGGACAGGTGCTTGCAGCCCCAGGAGGGGCTCTCCTCCTCTGGGAAGATGATCTTAGTTCATGTCTCAGGAAATAGAGGTTGCAGGGCTAGAGCAGAGTAGGTGTGAGTCTAGGGTCAGCTCAGGCTGCCTTAAACTTTAGCAGCTTACAATTTCCTGCAGAGCGGCTGGCCTGGTGATGAGCTCTTCATTGGGTCTTGATTTTTCCGCTGTGTTTTGCTCACCCTGTGCTTTCAGCTGATCCCAGCAGATGCAGTATAAATTGGTTTCTCTGTAATTACATCAGCTGCAACAGGGAATACCTATTTCCATATGTAAGTGTTAATAAATAGAGGCTGCATGTGTATGTTTGTGTGGTGGTGCCCTCTCCGTGCCTGGATTCCGGTGGTAGGCTGTGCTGTCTTTGCTGTAGGTATTTTGGTCTTTGCCTCCGGCACATCTGTAACTCATAGCAACATCTGGGCTTCCCTGGTAACAGGGCTGTGAATTTTCTTCCACTAATAACACAGTGGTTCATTCCCTTTCACCAGTGGCAGCTGCCAGAGAGAAACTGCCTGTGTTTAGGTGACAGATGCTATAGTCCACCTCAGCAGCATCAAGTTCCAGCTGGCTACTGGCATGGCTCGTCCTGTGCTGGCTGTGATTTACCATTTTCTCTGGGGTGCAGATGGATAATACTGTTTTAAAGAGGCCTAGGAGTACCAGGAGTTCTTACTTCTGTTCCAGGCCCATTAGACTGTTCCCTACATCTGGCTGCAATAAACTCTTGCTATATATCCATGTTCATAATCACTGTACTTCCTGTGCTGAAAAGTGGCCACTTTTTTGGAAAAAGATTTATTTATTTATTTGACAGAGCGTGCACGCGCACCCATGCATGCACAAGCAGGGGGAATGACAGGGAAGGAGAAGCAGGCTCACCGCCGAGCAGGAACCCCGATGCGGGGCTCTATCCCAGGACACTGGGATCATGACCTGAGCCGAAGGCAGACGCCCAACTGACTGAGCCACCCAGGCACACTGAAAAGTGGCCACTTCTGAGAGTGGACTTCATTTTCCTTTCTGTTTAGAACTCTTGACTCATGTCACAGTCTTGTAGGCCCAGTAGTCATCTGCAGGTGAAAGGATTAATGATGCTGAGCTTCATGCTGGATTTAAGTCTAAATGTCCATGATAGTCTCCAACAGAGTAGCAGGTGGAACCTGTTTTCTCTTAGAGGTCCAGTGACCAGTTGGGTGGTTGCCCTTCAGATTATAATTGGGCTGAAAGATGCAGTGTGTTCAGCTAAGAAAGCACCTTGGTGCCAGGGAGGTTTGCCCCTTTATAATGTAGCTGTGGTATATAAGCCTTGTCTCCCAAGGAGACTGACAGTGGGGCAATGGAATGAGAGAGAAAAGGGAGAGAGACTGCTTCAGTTTTTGGAAGAAAGATAAAATTGCTGGGAGGTACTTTTAGAAGCAGAAAGTTGCTGTGCAGTTTGATGTTACTGTAAGCCAAAACCTGGTTTCTCAGTTCCTTTTCCTATTCCCTCAACCCTTTTGAACAGTCTGGTTCTGGGGGTGCTTTTCCATAAAGCCTTTGATCATTGAAATAATTATTTAAATAAATGTTAGGAAGTTGCTAGGAGATGAAAACACTGTGCAGGGAGAGTGTTTTCTAGAATGGGAGGAGGGGAAGACTTAAGGGAAAAGAAGGCTAGGAATCTTACAGCAGATCAGCTTTTGGGAAACAAGGACTCCAGGGTTTAGAGTATAATAGGGGCTCCGTGATGATAAGGATTATAGCTTATATGCTAAGTCTGAAAACTTTTAAGATTTTCTCTCTGAGATATGGGCTTGCCTATGCCTTAATTGGTTTGGAATGTTCCTTCTATGTGGGGACAACCAACAGAACTAAAACAGCAAAACATGTTTTGATATAATCTGGGAATTATATACCCTGAGCTGGGAGCTATCATGAAAAAAGAAAACTCATAAAATTTGGGAAGTGTCTTGACTGATGTCTCCCCCTAACCATGTCCGCCTACCCTCCCCGCCCCTCACCACCTTGGAAACAGGGGAGAAGACAAATAGAGTTTGTGGAGTAGGGTAGAATTGTCACGTGTCTACCTAGCTAATGAGGGCGATTTGAGTATTCAAATTATCCACCTCAGGACCTTCTTTCTCTTCAAGGTAAGTATCTCAGGCTGTGGCTGAGGGAATTTCCTATTAGCCAAGAATGTGGATTTCCCTTCATGGGATCCCGCTTAGGCTCCACCACACCTTTCTCTGGAAGGGCTCACTGTGCTGTTTCCCAGAGTTCTAGGAGAGACCAGAATGGCTCTTAGCAACTGCTGCTGCCCTGAATTGTTACTGAACACTCCTGCTCATACTTCCTGCCAGCTAAAGAGATGGGGGAGGGAATGTTGAGGAATAAACAAGACAGAGCCTTTCGGCTCCTGCCTGTTCCCTCTCCTTTGGTTTGATTGATAGATTGTTAAGTTAGGGATGGAAGGGGAGGAAGAGTTCCTGCCTGAATGTTCCAAGCTTAGAGCTTAGTGCTTGCATTGCCACTCTGACAGGCAAGAAAAAAAAGAATTTACAAACTACAGAAGGCAGTGATGTATCTGTGCTGAGTCTGTCCTGCAGTACAGACTCTTGTCAGAATCAGGGCTTAAACCAGGAATTTAAGGTGAGACTCATTTTTTCAAATCATATAAAGTAACCAGTAGGCTCTAGTGGCTAAAGGATCTAGAGGTTTGCAACCAGAAGCTCCCCTGGCCTCTTTAGCTGCTGTTTTTGATCTTGGAAGGTAGGAAGAGTCTGCACTCCTGTTTTGGGTCTCAGCTTCTGCTACTCTCAGACTGCTACATATATTACCACTTCCCCCCTTACTTTAGGATACAAAAAAAGAAAAAAAAAACCCACCATTAAGTGTGCTCTTTGCTCTTTCCCCTTCTGATCATGCTTGCTATCATATCCTGTGTTCTAAGAGCATCTTCCTTTGCCCTTGGTTTTGTTTTCCTGCCCTAGTTTATGCCTTCCAGCTCAGTTCTCTCGTGTTAAATCCCTCATTGCCCAATCAAGGTCAGGTCTTTTTTTCCTTCTGATTCAAGGCTTTCTCTCTTAAAGCCTCCTCCTTCACTAGCTGTTCCTTCTCAGCTATTGATGGCATAGCAGTCAGCCATGCTTCCTGAAGCCAAATGCCCTCAAGCATTTTCCTACATGGAAAAAATTAAAAAGAAATTGATATTTATGTGGGACAGAGATGCAACAGAGCCTGAGCTTAATTTATTTTTTCTTCAGTAGCTCTGTTTTCCATCTGGGTGTTGTAATTCAAGGAGGGCCCACAGAAAAATTATCTTGTCCAATCTCCTCATTTTATGGAAGAAGAAGCGAAGACCAGGGAGGTCATGTGACTTGCCTAGGCTTTCACAGGTAGTAGCAAAGTCAGGCTTAGACACCAGGTTTTTGGTGTCTAAGTTCTTATGGCATATTGTTATTCTGGGGTATTTAAAAAGTCTTCAGCTGTTATGAGGGATTCTCTGTTTTCCCATTCAAAAAACTACCTTAGAAACATTGGATGTAAGTTCTCAGATACTCTTGAAACTGTTTTCATTGTTTTTCATACTGATTTTAACAGTGTAGATGCTTAATAAACAAAGGATCCTTGAGTTTAGGTTTCCTTGGTATGATGAAGATGTTTGCAAAGAACTATTTACAGCTGGTGTTGAACCTATCCTATCATCCTGTTAAATATAAGGAGGAAAAGTTACTTTTAAACAGCTACTTTGAGCTTGGTTTTGTGTGTGTGTGTGTGTGTGTGTGTGTGTGTGTGTGTTTTCTGGAATATTGCATTCGGATTTCCATTGTAATCATCGAGACATTGCCATTTCTTTGCAATTGTAGGTAAGAGAAAAAACCCTGTTGCTTCTTGGACGTATCACTAGTAGGCAGACCTTAAATGTATTGTGGATATTAACTGTTTTATAAAGACATGATATATACTGTTGAATACCATTTATTCAGTACATTAACTGAGTGCATTTTATTTATTTTTATTTAAAAAATGTAATTGGGTGCCTGGGTGGCTCAGTTGGTTAAGCAACTGCCTTCGGCTCAGGTTATGATTCTGGAGTCTCGGGATCGAATCCCGCATCAGACTCCCTGCTGAGTGGGGAGTCTGCTTCTCCCTCTGACCCTCCCCCCTCTCATGTACTCTCTCTATCTCATTCTCTCTCTCAAATAAATATTTAAAAAAATAAAAATGTAATTGAGATATAGTTGACAATTGAGTGCATTTTAGATTCCAGGTATTGTGCTTGGTGCTTGGTATGTACTAGTGAATAAAACAGAGAAGTTTCCTGCTCTTTGGACCTTACAGTTTACCATCTACAGTAGAGTCCCTAAAAGTGTGGCCCATAAAACCATGTGTATCACATCACCTGAGTGTCAAAATGCAGATTCTTGACGCTACGCCAGTTCTGCTAAGTAAGTTTTAGGAGTGGGGGCCCAAAAATCTGCCAGAAGTCTCTCGAGATGATTGCTATATACTTTAACATTTGAAAACCATGACAGATTTTCTTTTTAAGGTGAGAATTGGGAACCACTTCTGACATAAAACACTAGCTTTCTTTCTAAACTTAAATTTCACATCAACTTTTATCTATAACTTAGTGATTAAGAGTATAAACTCTGGAGCCAGACTACCTGGTCTGTATCGCAGCTTTGCCACTTATTTATTTATTTTTTTAAGATTTTATTTATTTATTTGACAGAGACACAGCGAGAGAGGGAACACAAGCAGGGGTGTGAGAGAGGGAGAAGCAGGCTTCCCGCGGAGCAGGGAGCTCGACGTGGGGCTAGATCCCAGGACCTTGAGATCATGACCTGAGCCAAAGGCAGATGCTTAACAACTGAGCCACCCAGGCGCCCCGCAGCTTTGCCACTTATTAACTGAGTGATCTTGAGCAAGTTACTTAACTGCTCTCAGTTTTTTCAACTGCGAAATGAGAAAAATAATAGTTCCTGCATTGGGTTGTTATGAGATTAAATTAGTTAATGCATATAAAACACTTTGAACAGTGTGTGGCATTCAGTAGGAAGCATTCAATAAATATTAGGAAGAGAGAAAAACATGATTTAAGTTAAAATATGTCTCAGTCTCCCCTAGGCAATAATGGGCTGAAATATAACCACATTACACCTATACAGGAAGCCTAGTATAAATAGATAAACATGTTGGCTGAGATTTTGAGTACTGTACTCAGAAGATCCAAACCTGGTTTGGGAAATTTTCATGCTGGTAATGGGTTCTAAAGGTCCTGATATTTATAGTGGGGATTGGAGAAGGGGAGAGACCGAAAATTGACTTTAAAAGATCTTGATGTAACCTATTGAATTTCACATTTCATATAAATTGAGTTTCCTTTCTGGCCATATCCCTGATGTGGGGTTGGGTATGTTGGATAGATGTTATTGTGGGTTTGCCAGCCTTTGCAATCTCGTGTATGCTGGAAGAGCACTAAATGCTTTTTGTTTCTACACAAGAGTGCATGGAAAATCTAAGTCCCAGTTCTTAATCTTCCTCCCCCAGTGCGAACTTGTATTTTTGCCATTTGGGTATAAGAGCTTTTACCAGCAGAGCTCATCCAGGGAGGCAGCAGGGCTTGGGCTTTCAAAAGGCTGGAGGTGGCAGTAACATACACAGCTGAGATCCTGCCACTGCTGGCTGGCTGAGCCCTCCTCTCTGTGGTTTTCACTCTTCAAGCCATGCTTGAGTAACCCGCCTCCAGAGCTGCTGACAGGGTTGTGTTCAGAGGCCTTGGAAATTACACTGTTCATTTCCTTATCATCCCCTGACCTGCAGTGCAGAGCTTCTGGTGCAGGAACAAGGCAGAAAGAAATCCAGACGGCTCCCAGCCAGCATGTGTCAAGGGCTACAAAGAAGGAAATTGGACTTGCTCACTTCAAAACTGGGGTTAGGCTTTGATTTTTGGTTCCTGCCGAGAGTTATTTGTGTGTGTGTGCATGTTCTATCTCTGTATATATGTATAGAATGAGTCTGTGCATGGCAGAGCTGTAGAGGAGGAGCATCTGAAAGTAGAGAGCAGAGGGAAGATTGCTTTTCTCTTTGGTTAATTTCCCAGTTGTGCCATTGGGATGGACCTGGAAGGATTAGCATCAGGAAGGTGCCACGCTGTATTAATATTTTAAAGTATATTTCTCTTGGTACAGTTTAGTCATGGTTGACAGCACCCACCCAAGTAAGAAGCTTCCCTGGCAGGCTGAGGAGACATTTTTAACAAATCCTATGCCTGAAGTCATTCGTCCTACATGACATTGATGTAATCAATGTTTAAGCTCCTTGAGAAAGGATAGACTTTGGGTCAGTCTTGCATAAGAGGAATAGCTCTTTTGAGATGGAGGATAGTGTGACAAAAAAGAGGCAGAAGGATTTTGAGCATTTTGAGATTTTCTGTTCATAGGGCAAAATTCTGTGATATTTTTAGAACCTGTCCTCGATTTTTTTAGTATTATAAAACAATCTACCTCCTTTTTCTTTTGGCATTTCTCTTGCCCTAGGACACCCAAAGGAAACACTTTTAGGCTGAAGAAGTAAAATGTGGATGGTGACCACAGGCCCTTGAGCAGAATTTTACAGTCATTCTTTCTTAATTTTCCTCTTTTGGATTTCCACTGTCTTAATGTCACTGGTGATATTGGGGCCTTTGTGAAGTGGGGGGAAAAAAGAAGTCTTTTAGCTTTCACACCCTGGAGGTTTTTTTAAGTCCTAAGTGTCTCTCTTGTTAGAAGTACTCTGTAGAGAAGTGTTTTCACATGAGAAAATGATAGCTAAGGTGAGAGGGGATTACTTCCTTTTGCCTTTTTATAAAGCAGTAGTCCCTGTACCAGCAGCAGCAGCATCTGGGAACGTGTTAGAAATTGAAATATCAGGGGCCATCCCAGTCCCCCAAATCAGAAACTCTGGGGTTCAGGCCCACCAATTTGTGTTTAAACATTAGCTCTTTCTAAGACTTTTTTTAAGATTTTATTTATTTGACAGAGTGACAGAGAGAGACACAGAGAGAGAGGGAACACAAGCAGGGGGAGTGGGAGAGGGAGAAACAGGCTTCCCGCTGAGCAGGGAGCCCAATGCGGGGCTCGATCCCAGGACCCTGGGACCATGACCTGAGCTGAAGGCAGACACTTAACAACTTAGCCACCCAGGCTGCCCATATTAGCTCTTTCTTTGACCATGATACACACCAAAGTTTGAGATCTGCTGTCATAGAGCACCTTCCCCATTTATTTATTTATTTATTTATTTATTTATTTATTTTTAAAGATTTTGTTTATTTGTCAGAGCGCGTGCACAAGCAGGGGGGTGGCAAGCAGAGGGAGAAGCAGACTCCCTGGTGAGCAAGGAGCCCACTGCGGGACTCAATCCCAGAACCCTGGGATCATGACCAGAGCCGAAGGCAGATGCTTAACTGAGCCACCTAGGCATCCAGCACCTTCCGCCCCTTTTTTTTTTAAAGATTTATTTATTTGAGAGAGCGAGAAAGAGAGAGAGTACATGAGAGGGGGGAGGATTAGAGGGAGAAGCAGGCTCCCTGCCGAGCAGGGAGCCCAACGTGGGACTCGATCCCGGGACTCCAGGATCATGACCTGAGCTGAAGGCAGTCGCTTAACCAACTGAGCCACCCAGGTGCCCCTAGCACCTTTCCCTTTTAATAATGAGTATCAAATTGGAAAAATTGGAAGGAATACCTAAGGGTTTGGGACTTTGAGAGCAGTAGAGATATTTAAAATATTTAACTTTTCTAGGCTTTTCTTTCCTTTTTTTTTTTTTTTAAGATTTTTATTTACTTGAGAGAAAGAGAGCATGGGCGGGGGAGAGGGGCAGAGAGAGAAAGAGAAGCAGACCTCTGCTCAGCAGAGAGCCCGACATGGGGCTCGATCGCAGGACCCCCCCCCAGTACCATGACGCGGGCCAAAGGCAGATGCTTAACTGACTGGGCCATCCAGGCTCCCCTAAGCTTCTTTTCTCATCTGTAATATGGAAGTGAATAATAGTACTGACCTTATTGTGAGTTTTAGATCAGATAAAGAACATTAAGCACTCAGCACAGTGCCTAGCATGTTGTAACTACTCAATAAATGTTAGCTATTGCTAATATTATTATGTTATTAGCTATGAGGTGCAAGGTCATTGTGAAATTAAGATGAAAGGATATCTTTAGAGATTTTAAAGAGTTAAGCACCTGAAGGTTTTAGAAAAGAATGAATTTGGGACGCCTTGGTGGCTCAGTTGGTTAAACGACTGCCTTCGGCTCAGGTCATGGTCCTGGAGTCCCGGGATCAAGTCCCGAATCCGCCTCCCTGCTCAGCAGGGACTCTTCTTCTTCCTCTGACCCTCCCCTCTCTCATGTGCACTCTCACTCATTCTTTCTCTCTCAAATAAATAAAATCTTAAAAAAAAAAAAAAGAAAAGAATGAGTTTATGATAGCTTATATATTTTTTTTTTAAACAACCAACTTTTTTTATTTTTTTTATTTTATTTTATTTTTTTAAAGATTTTACTTATTTATTTGAGAGAGAGAGAGAGAATGAGAGATAGAGAGCACGAGAGGGAAGAGGGTCAGGGGGAGAAGCAGACTCCCTGCCGAGCAGGGAGCCCGATGTGGGACTCGATCCCGGGACTCCAGGATCACGACCTGAGCCGAAGGCAGATGCTTAACCAACTGAGCCACCCAGGCGCCCTATGATAGCTTATATTTTAACTCCTGGTTTCCAGGAAGGCTTGAGGAGCGAGAGATTGAGTAAGAGCATTTGGAGCCATTGAGGTCTGGAGTTACATTGTTTGATTGATTAGTTAGTTTGGAACTGTTTGTTGGACTCCTTTTGGTAAAGGGCTGATGTCAGGTTGAAGAACCATGGCCCTTGGGGTGCCTGAGTGGCTCAGTTGGTTAAGCATCTGCCTTCAGCTCAGGTCATGATCTCGGGGTTGCCCCACATCGGGCTCCCTGCTCAGCAGGGAATCTGCTTCTCCTCTCTGCTTCTCTTCCCATTGCTGCTCTCTCCCTCTCTCTCTCTCATGCTCACTCTTCCTCCTCTCTCAAATAAATAAAATCATAAAAAAAATAAAAACCATGACTCTTGCTTAACTGTTTTCCATTAAAGTCAGGTTTTTTTGGTATATATTCGGGCCTTCTGAACTATTTTTCTAAGGATTGAAATGAATGTAACATGATTGCGTTAGTTTAGAAAGTATTTCCTTTTATTAATCCTTTTTTTTTTAAGATTTTATTTATTTATTTGACAGAGAGAGACCGAGAGAAGAAACACAACCAGGGGGAGTGGGAGCGGGAGAAGCAGGCTCCCTGCTGAGCAGGGAGCCCATGCGGGGCTCGATCCCAGGACCCTGGGATCATGATCTGAGCCCAAGGCAGACACTTAAGGACTGAGCCACCCAGGCGCCCCTCCCTTTTGTTAATCCTTAAGGAGTACAGACTTTAGCCTTTTGAAGGAATTAGAGCTATAATCTGTACAGTGAGGAGAAGAGTGAGCATTAAGGTACTTCGTTTTGTGAACTTGTCACTAGCTGCAGGAAATAAAAAGTCAGTTCTTAGATTTTTGGTAGTGGTCAGTTTTCAACTTGAAATATTATCCATTGGAAGAGTACAATTTGTGTGCCTGAAAAATACACTGATTGAGTATTTTTTAATTTGGAGACCGTTGGATTCCAGCCCTACTAGCAAATATTATATTGTATTTAAATGAGCCAGACCTGGCCATTAAATTTTTTCATGGTCTTTTTTTTTTTTTAATTTTTTTTAAAGATTTTATTTATTTATTTGAGAGACAGAGAGAATGAGAGAGAGAAAGCACATGAGAGGGGGGGAGGGTCAGAGGGAGAAGCAGACTCCCTGCCGAGCAGGGAGCCCGATGCGGGACTCGATCCTGGGACTCCAGGATCATGACCTGAGCCGAAGGCAGTCGCTTAACCAACTGAGCCACCCAGGCGCCCCTCATGGTCTTTTTTTAAATTAAGGAATAATTGACATAATATATTAGTTTCAGGTATAAAACATGATAATTCAGTATTTGTATATATTGCAAAATGATCACCACAGTAAGTCCAGTTAACTAACATCCATAACTACATATAGTTACAAAAGTCTTTTTCTTCTAATGAGAACTTTCAAGATTTATTCTCCTAGCTACTTTCAAATATGAAATACAGTATTATTAACTATGGTCACCATGCAATACATTATTACATCCCCATGGCTTATTCATTTTATAACTGGAAATTAGTACCTTTTGACCTTTTTTACCCATTTCACCCACTCCTCATCTCAGGCAATCACCGATCTATTCTTTCTATCTATGAGCTTGGGTGGTTTTTTGTTTTGTTTAAATTCCACATATAGGGGTGGCTCAGTCGGTTAAGTGTCCAACTTCTGGGTTCAGCTCAGGTCATGATCTTGGGGTCGTGAGATTGAGCCATGCATTGGGTTCTGCACTGAGCGTGGAGCCTGCTTAAGAGTGTCTCTCTCCCTCTCCTTCTTCCCAACACCTGCCCGCCCCACCCTCGCACGTGCGCGCACACGTTCTCTCTCTCAAAAAAAAAATAGATTGCACATGTAAGTGAGATCATATAATATTTTTTTCTGACTTGTTTCACTTAGCATAATGCCTTCCAGTTCCCTCTGTGTAGTGGCAAATGGCAAGATTTCATTCTTTTTTTTATGAATGAAAAATAGTCCATTTTATATACATATACACATGCCAAATTTTCTTTATCCATTCATTCATTGATGAACATTTAGGTTGTTTCCATATCTTGGCTATTGTAAATAATGCTGCAGTGAACATGGGGGTGCATATATCTTTTCAAATTAGTTTTTGTTTTCTTTGGATAAATGTCCACAAGTGGAATTGCTGGATCATATGGTAGTTCTATTTTTAGTTTCTTGAGGAAACTATTTTCCATAGTGGCTGCACCAGTTTACATTTCCACCAATATAGTGCACAAGGGCGGCTTCTTCTCCACATCCTCACCAATACTTATTTCTTACCTTTTTAATAATAGCTATTCTAACAGGTATGAGGTCATACCTTATTGAGGTTTTGATTTGCATTTCCCTGATGATTAGTGACATTGGACATCTTTTCATGTACCTCTTGGCCATCTGTATGTCTTCTCTTGGCCTCCATTTTTGTTAATGGGTTCTTTTCATCATAAAAAGTTTTTTATGAACTGGTTCCCAGCCCACTCAACTCAGAGTTGATATTTCCTATTAGATACATTTCTTTAGAAGTTAAGTACTTAACTATGCACTGAATTAATCCTTAGTGAAAGGTACAGAGAGTATTGTAGAAAGGAGGTGTAAATATTCATCATACACCAAGCAAAGTAATGTGAGGTTAGAGAAATTAACATTCAGGTTGAAGAGTCTCTTAGTATGGAGGCTTCTCAACTGGAGGTGCATATCAGAATCATTTTGGAGCTTCTACAAAAGTAAAAGTGCCCTACTGAAGTAAAATCTTTAGAGCTGGGGACTCCCAAGCATGTACATATTTTTTAAAATTTTGACAGATGCTTTTCATGTACCTCTTGGTTAAAAACCACTATCATTGTGGAAGTTGTCCTTGTTTTTTTGCCATTTCCAGATGGAGCTATGCACTACACTTTAGGTATCATCTGATTCTCAAGTTTCTCAAAACGCTCAAAATTCTTCAACTCTCCTTTTTCATTTCTCAATCATTGTGTGGGGGTCAGTCATTTCAGAATACAGCTATAATGAATCTGACTTCTTGTTATCCCCTAATCAGAATTCCTGAATTTCTGATAGTTATAGTTGTTAAAGGAGGACATCCATATCAGTGTTACTGTGATTCAATTTTAAATTACTGTTCCAGAATTTTTTTTTTTTTTAGAGATTTTGTTTATTTGACAGAGAGACACAGCGGCAGAGGGAACACAAGCAGAGGGAGTGGGAGAGGGAGAAGCAGGCCTACCGCCGAGCAGGGAGCCCGATGTGGGGCTTGATCCCAGGACCCTGGGATCATGATCCGAGCCGAAGGTAGACGCCTAATGACTGAGCCACCCAGGCGCCCTGTTGTCCCAGAATTTTTAAGTCAAATCTGAGCAAAGTTCTTTTTTTAAAAAAGATTTTATTTATTTACTTATTTAAGAGAGAGAGCACAAGCGAGCAGGGGGAGGGGCAGAAGGAGAAGCAGATTCCCTGCTGAGCACGGAGTTGGATGTGGGGCTCCACCTCAGTACCCCGAGACCATGACCCATGATGAAGGCAGATGCTTAACCGACTAAGCCACCCAGGCGCCCCAAATTTGAGCAAAATTCTTATGACTAGATATATTTGCCATATAGGCAACTTGTGATTTTTTTTAGATTTTATTTATTTGACAGATACAGCAAGAGAGGGAACACAAGCAGGGGGAGTGGGAGAGGGAGAAGCAGGCCTCCTGCTGAGCAGGGAGCCCGATGCGGGACTCGATCCCAGGACCCTGGACCATGACCTGAGCCGTAGACAGATCCTTAACAACTGAGCCACGCAGGTGCCTCAACTTGTGATATTTTTTGAAAAATATAAATTAAAAGGGAGTAGAAGACAGGTTTAGATAATCTAAATTTATTGCTAATCACAAAGCCGTCTATTTTCTATTCTATTTATGAAAGTATTTCTGTGTTTGTTGGGCCATAAGTGTTCATAATTTTCTGGAAATTCATGGCATCCCAAAATAAAATAATGTAGCTATCCAATAAGACCTTACTCCTGAGCGCGTTTCTGGACACATTCAAATTAAACATGCTGTTTTAGGAAGAGAGAACATCACCTGACATAAATAGTAGATGTCCCCTAAGTTCTTTGTTTTTTTTAAGAAAAACACATAGTATTTCTTTGAAATCAATAAGAGAATTAAATTTTTTTGAGTATAAAGTATTTCCCTGCTGGGATTTTAAGTCTCATGCCTTAGGAAGAATAATTAGAATGCTACAGTTGTTATCAGAGACAAATACATCCTTGAATATGCCACAGACTCACTTAAAAACATGGAATGACATATTTTGGCCAAAATTATAATTATATAACCTTAAATTCTTGCATAATAAAATTTAAAATGCGGTTTTTAGTACTGGTACATGTATTACTTATACTATCAGAATTTATATTGGTCTATACTTTATTTTTTTATTATTATTTTTTAAAGATTTTATTTATTTATTTGACAGAGAGAGACACAGCGAGAGAGGGAACAAAAGCAGGGGGAGTGGGAGAGGGAGAAGCGGGCTTCCCGCGGAGCAGGGAGCCCAATGTGGGGCTCAATCCCAGGACCCTGGGATCATGACTTGAGCCCAAGGCAGACACTTAACCAACTGAGCCACCCATGTGGCCCTATTGATCTATACTTTAGATGGATCTCTTTAGGTTTTGGAGTATGTCAAATATATATACCACTGAATAGGAAGAGAAAAAATGGCAAATGTGAGGAAGTCATCATACGATGTGACTACACATTTATATACACCATATTAGACTAGATCTTAAATCTGTCAGTATGCAGATTCCTAAACATCTGGTGGAGTGTCTGTTTTAGATAAAATATGCCATAAGGCATTTTTCATTTTGCTTATACATATGTGCTTGAGAATGTGGAGACTTGAAATCAAACAAGCTGATTGCTTATTACAATTTCAGAAAGAGGCTGAGAAATTTTTTCATTTTTGTTTGCATCTGGTATCTTTCCTATCCTTTCCCATCCCTAACAGTGATCAGGTTCTACAGTCAGGGTATGAACCACTTGGTTAGAAAATATTTTTGAAAATTACTTAGGATGTCCCTGTGTTGGGAGATTGACATACTGGCTTCATAAATTCAACACAAACAATTTTTTCTCCAGCATTGAAACAAACCATTGTTTTTTCAGTTTGAGGTCTCATGTAAAATCTGGCTTGTGTTTGAGGGGACTGTATTGATGAAAAATATGTATTTGTAAATAGTAGATTTCCCCTAACCTTGGCTAAATACATAGTGAGAGGCACATGGGATTGGAAACCAGATAAGTGAACATACAGTTCAAGTCTCCCATCTCTGGCTCCCTACAGAGTCTATGCTCAATGAGTGGAATAACTGTGAGGCCCAGACCATTCAAATTGTTCTTTCTTTTCTTTTTATTGCCAGCCACATATAGTTTATTTGATTATGTTAAATGTGTATATCCAGTTATCTGTTTAGTATACAAAGGTATTTTATGACAGAGGAAATATTGGGGTGCAGATTTTCTCTGTAGTGGAAATGTATAGATACTTGGATTGAACTGAGCTTAATATAATTAATATTCTTTTGTAGCATTTACTTTTCAAGTCCAACTTTAATGTTCCTCACAATAACCATAAATTCTCTTTTAGGCTCCTTGGTCTTGTATATGGTAGCCTCAGGTCTTACCCTTGAGTTAAACAAGGGTCATCCTAGAGGCAAAATGAAGAACAGGGCTGTTCTCCTCTTACCAACATAAATATCCCCGAGCCTCGTGTCTCTTAGGCTTAGTGCCTTTGGTCTCTGAATTACTCTTCAGTTTCTGTCCTTTTCTGACTTTCAGCTAGAATCTAACCATGCCTTTTTTTTTTTAAATCCTGTTGTTTTAATTGTTTTTTTTGTTATTTCTGAGGCTCTTAAGTTTGTTATTGGTCCAGTCTAAACCAAGTAGGATTATATTTAGTTATACAGATTTAGAGAGGTCTTTTCTTCTTCCTCCTCCCCTATTGAAAATAATTAACCAGGAAAAGGTAACCATGTTTTATGTTCTACATGGGCATTCATTGGACTCTCGGCACAACATTGGTTTTATCAAGAAAATCAGTGTACTATTTACAGTGAGGTTTTACTCATTCTTTGAAATTGCTATTAAACTACTGCTTAGCTACTGCTTAGAGATGGCACTAATAGTATCCCTTATTTGAAAGCTTGGTGCCAGTGCTATGCTTTTAGCTGTGTACTAGTGGCCCCTCTTAGAACATTGCACCTGCCCTACAGGACAGGATGAACAGAAGTTTTCATGTTGAAGAACCAAGTAAAAATGATTCTTTAAAAAAAAAAAAGATTCTTGGTGTAGGCCAAGAAACATCACTGAGGAAGAAGAGAAGTATAGTTTGCTTCTCCCTAGGAAGCAGTTTGGGCAGGGCAAAACTCCCAGAAATGAACATTCTCAGCTTGCTGACTTGGGAAGCTCTGGGTTTTTGCCCCTCAGCCTTTGTGAAATGGAGCTTCTTTTCAGAAGGAGGGATAGGGATGGGACAGACTTAAAGGCGTAAAATAATGCTAGGGTGCCTGGGTGGCCCAGTTGGTTAAGCGACTGCCTTCGGCTCAGGTCATGATCCTGGAGTCCTGGGATCGAGTCCCGCATCGGACTCCCTGCTCAGCGGGGAGTCTGCTTCTCCCTCCGACCCTCTTCCCTCTCATGCTCTCTGTCTCTCATTCTCTCTCTCTCAAATAAATAAATAAAATCTTTAAAAAAAAATAAAATAAAGCTACTTTCCAACCCTCTAATCACTCCCTTAGAACTAAACAGGAGGTGTCCTCAGATACCACACAGAGGCAAAGATTGACTATTACTTAGGACCCAAGTTAGATAGCGTTGTCCCTAGCTTCTGCTGGATTAGTGACCTGAAGTGGCAGAGAAAAGTGTGGGAAGATAGTTGGAAAATAACACAATGACATTTTTATATCTGAAAAATTTTCAGATTTTTCATTTGTTTTTATTCCCTAGTCACATTTCATCCTCCATTTCATATCTAATAACCAAAATCAGGAGAAAAGGGCCAGGCAAATCCACTTTAATCCTCCCCATTCCCTTGTCCCCATAGAGCTTTGATACTGGTGAAAGCTTGTCCAAATGAACTGGTGACAACCTGAGAAGATAGTGGCAGCGAAGAGATAGTGGGGTTGTGTTTTGTGACGTGGGGAGTGAGTGCTTGAATATAAATCTTGATGGTTTGTTTTTACTTTTATTTATTTTTCTAACTAAAGGTTTTATTTATTTATTTTAGAGAGAGAGAGAGAGTGCTAGCAGGGGGAAGAGCAGAGGGAGAGAGAGTAGGAAAGAATATCAAGTAGACTCTGTGCTGAGTGTGGAGCCCAATGTGGGGCTCAGTCCCACAACCCTGAGATGATGAACTGAACCAAAATCAAGAGAGGCTCAACCAACTGAGCCACGCAGGCACCCCTGTTTTTATTTTTAACAAAAACAAACTAATCGTAGTACTTTCCACTTGCTATTGATAAAACAGTGGCAAATGACTGGTTTATCTTTAGAAATGGTTTTGACTAAGGGTTTGAGATTAGGGTAGATTAGGAGTTGATAGAAAGTGATGGTGTCTTTGGTCTAAATAATACCTCCGAAGAAACAAACAGTACTTTTTTTTTCCCTAAGATTTTATTTATTTGACAGAGAGAAAGAGAGCACAAGCAGGAGGAGTGGCAGTCAGAGGGAGAGGGAGAAGCAGGCTCCAGCTGAGCAGGAAGCCTGATTCGGGGCTTGATTCCATAACCCTGGGATCATGACCTGAGCCAAAAGCAGATGCCTAACCAACTGAACCACCCAGGCGCCCCACAAACAGTACTTTTAAAGGAAACTTAGATTTTAGTGTGGTGCTTGTTTAATAAAAATTGTCTTTTTTTTTTTAAGATTTTTTTCAGGGGGAGGGGCAGAGGGAAAGGGAAAGAGAGAATCTTTTTGTTTTAAAAAAAAGATTTATTTATTTGAGAGAGAAAGTGCAGGGTGGGGACAGCAGCAGAGGGAGGGACTCTCAAGCAGACTCCCCGCTGAGTGTGGAACCCGATGTAGGGCTTGATCCCACGACACTGAGATCATGACCTGAGCCGAAATCAAGAGTTGGGGGCTTAACTGATTGAACGATCCAGGTATCCCAAAAGAGAAAGAATTTTAAGCAGGCTTCACGCCAGTGTGAAGCCTGATGTGGGGCTCCATCTCACGACCCTGAGATCATGACCTAAGCTGAAATCAAGAGTTGGGTGCTTAACTGAGCCACCCAGGTGCCCCTTTAAGATTTTATTTTTAAGTAATCTCTACATCCATCGTGGGGCTTAAATTTACAACAAGATCGAGTCACATGCTCTACTGACTGAGCCAGCCAGGCACCCCTAAAAATTATTTTCTTAAATATTCTTTTATTGATCTTAGGGATTTTTTTTTTTTTTTTTGACAGAGAGAGACTTCGGGAGAGGGAACACAAGCAGGGGGAGTGGGAGAGGGAGAAGCAAGCTCTCCGCGGAGCAGGGAGCTTAGGGATGGTTTCTTACCACACTTTCCCTGCTTATATGTTTGTTTCCTTTTTTTTTAAAGACCAGAGAGCTTTATTTTTTTTAATTTATTTAAAATCTATTATATAAAAAAATAAATTTATTTATTTGAGAGAGAGGGAGAGAGAACAGCAGAGAGAGAGGGAGAAGCAGACCACCCACTGGGCAGGGAGCCCAACACAGGACTTGATCCCGGGACCCTGAGCTCATGACCTGAGCTGAAGGCAAATGCTTAACCAACTGAGCCACCTGGTGCCTAAGAATACTTAGTCTTAAAAAAAAATTTTTTTTTCCCCAAAGTTCATCTTGCAAGCTACTGTATCATAAGTCCAATGGGGCTAGTAGGACAGACAGAAGGGATTCAAATAATCACATGCATAACAGGGTGGGGGTCAGAGAAAATATCCATGAAGAAGTTTAAGTAAATATCTGAAGGATGAATAGTAGCTGATTTGAAGGAGAGAGTTAAATGAATCAACAACTAAGTAGAAAAGTCCCTTAAGGTCTGGAGGTCATGAGAGAGAATTGGAAATATAGAATTGGAAAATGTAGGAGTTATCAGTTTGAACCAGTAAATGGTAATTAATGCCATAGAACTGGATGAGGTTACCCAGGGCGAACATGTCTGTTGAATAAGATGAAAAGAAGGGGGCCCAGGATAGATCCTTGAGGAACATCAAGAAGGTAGCTAACTTAGATGGCATATTAAGAAGTGCTTTTCTGGGGCGCCTGGGTGGCTCAGTTGTTAAGCATTTGCCTTCAGCTCAGGCTGTGATCCCAGGGTCCTGGGATCGAGCCCCACATCGGGCTCCCTGCTCTGCAGGAAGCCTGCTTCTTCCTCTCCCACTCCCCCTGCTTGTGTTCACTCTCTTGCTGTCTCTCTCTCTGTCAAATGACTAAATAAAATCTTTAAAAAAAAAAAGGTGCTTTCCTGTGTAATGGAGAGCGTATGAAACTACAACTGGGAACACATGTCGACAAAAACATTTAAAAGTCTTCTGAAGGGGCACCTGGGTGGCTCAGTTCGTTAAGCATCTGCCTTCAGCTCAGGTCATGATCCCAGGGTCCTGGGATTGCCCTGCATCAGGGCTCCCTGCTCAGTGGGGAGCCTGCTTCTCCTTCTCTGCCTCTCCTCCCCGCTTGTTCTCTCTCTCTTTCAAATAAATAAAATCTTTAAAAAAATAAATAAAGGTAAAAATCTTCTGAAAGGTATAAGAGAACTTGCCTGGTTCTGTAGATTTGGTTTACTGGGGACACCTGGGCAGCTCAGTTGGTTGAGCGTCTGGTTTGGCACAGGTCATGATTCCACAGTCCTGGGATCAAGTCCCACCTCAGGCTCCCTGCTCAGTGGGGAGTCTGCTTCTCCCTCTCCCTCTGCCTGCTACTCCCCCTGCTTGTGCTCTCTCTTTCTCTGTGTCAAACAAATAAAATCTTATAAAAAAAAATTTGGTTTACTGGATTGAGTGGTGCTTTTTTCTTTTTTTTTTAAGATTTATTTATTTAGAGAGAACGAATGAGCGAGAGCAAGCCAGAGGGGCAGAGGGAGAGGCAGAGAGAATCTCAAGCCGACTCTTAACTGAGTGCTGAGGCTGAGGTGTTGTTGGATCTCAAAACCCGGAGATCGTGACCTGAGAGTCCGCCGCTTAACTGACCCTGCCACCCAGGCGCCCCTGGATTGAGTCATGCTTTAAGGGAAAGTTCCTTTTCCATGCTACTTGTAAACATTGAAAGAGTGATCTTTGTTTTTTTACTTTAACCACTTCCCATATTTTTCCTGCTTTTTAGTGCCTTTTTCAAATCAGTCTCAACTTCCTTAATTCCATTTTTACATAATTACAAAACATAGACTTTGTAATTAGACCTATGTTTGAATCTCAGTACTTTCACTTAATAGATGTGGAATCTTGCTAATGACCTTTGGATCTCATTTTCTTTAAATTTTATATGGATTAAAAGTATATTTAAATGTGTAGTCTATGGTTGTCTACTAGTTGTAGGTCAGCAACAAATGTGTGTACTCTCTTTTTCTTGGATCCTATCCTGTATTTCCAGGCGGGTGAGTTTTTTCATCTGTGATCAGGCTCTGTCCCACCTCCCTATGGCATCATGTAATAGCTTTTCTACTAGAGTAAAGGAGTTTTACTTTTCATATGGTAAAAGTCCTCTCGGGAGAGGAAGTACAAGGGAGTTTCGCATTGTTGTAATGCTGAGTTTTTCAACGACAGCACCATTGGCATTTGGGGCTAGGTAATTTGTTGTGGGGGCAGTCTTGTGTATTAGGGTGTTTAGCAGCATCCTTGCCTTTACTCACTTGATGCTAGTAGCATCTTCTCTAAGTTGAGGTAACCAAAAATGTCTCCAGACATTGTCAGATGTCCCCCAGAGAGCACTCTCCATTTGAGAACTATTTGCTAAAACACTACTCCTGATGTGAATGTTACTTACATGGCTCTGTATGTTTATGAACATTCAGTGAGTTGTGTATATGATACATACAGTGTTTTGCTGTGAACGTTATGTTTCCATAAATGTTTTTAAAATACTTCTTTCATCAAAGACAGTAGAGAACCAGGCTGTAACTCTTTATGATATCTAAGTATGTCTAGATTTTCATTCTTTTCCCTCAATCCCTAAAAGGTGAGGTGAATTAAGGCAAGAAAGGGGTCCATGGTAGGATGAAAAGGCAGCAAAAAAATAGTCTGAAACATTGGCATTCAAATATCTCTTTTCAACTCCTAGCCAGTAGGGTGTGGAATTCAACCTAGGAAAATTTCTACTACAAGATCTCAGAAATAAGCTCTGGGCATACGACAGAGTTGAATTATCAGCAAAACAGATATCTTCCCTCCCATCCTCTCTGCTATTCTGTGACAGCAAAAGAGAGGATAACCTTATTTTGGTCACTTCAACTCTTATGACCCCTTTCTTGATGGTCACTGAAGTTACTTCTGAAAGTGCTGCTTTTACCTTTAATATAAAATCCTTCAGCTTTTTTCTTTGTGTGGATGGGTAGAATGTCCTTCCATATTGGGTGATGTTGACTGCTGCCTGAGAATATAGTCCCCAGAGAAGTACTTGGATAGGACCCAAGTTGAAAGCAGTAGGTTAAGTAACCCACCTCATTGTCTTGAGAGGAGTCCAAGAAAAGATTCCGTTTTGAAGTTTGAAAGATCCTGTAAAGAGAGGGCAGGCCTTGGGCCAAGCAGCCTTTGAGGTGGTAACCAGCTCATAAACAAGAACTGGCATGTGCCAACAGAGTCTCTCATCCTGGCTCCAGAGTTGGCTGAGGAGAGAAAAGTGTGGAAGGCTCTGTAAGTGGAAGGATTGTTCTTGGCTTTGGCTGTAGGAAGGCTGGAAATAGAGCAGGGAGGGAGCTAGGACCTGGCCTCTGGGGTCTGGGCATTGCCCTGAGAGAAAGAGCTTTTTCCCTTCCTCTTCTTGTTTTATTTTTTTCCCCTTCTTTCTTAGTATTGACATTTCAAGGTACAGGAAATAGTTGGATATTGAGTGTTTTACAACTCTTCTAGAACAGCCTATTAATATTCTGGTCTGCTAAAACGAAAGCCAGAAGGGATTTAACTAGGTAGAATCAGGGCTCATAACTTTTATGAAAGTGCTCTAATCAAGGTACCCTCAGCTTATTTGGAAGTGTTTAAGTTTTATTAAAATCTCATCATTGCCAGCATGGTTTTTTAGAGAGGATGGACAGCCGTGGTGGCTAAACCAAGGACACCAGTAAGACCTGAAGTTGGCAACAGAGTGAAATATCTGAGAACAAAAGGAGAGCATTGGTACAGGAAAGAGGTACAACCATGCCTCTGAACCCCTATCCCCTCATTATTCTTTACTGGCCCTGGCAACTGCCAAAGCTTGCTCAATAGAGTTGTGGGCTGGGGATTGTTTCCTAAACCCTGTATGGGAGTACCAAGCTTCAGCTGCGTTATCTAGGCTCTGAGCCTCTGAGCCTCTGGCACTTGGCTAAGGCACTTGCTGAGGCATCTGGTGACTATAGACAAAAGCCTATTTTGTCAGAGAGAAGATTGGGGCAAAGTACAAGCATTGTTATCTCTGATGCCCTCAGGGTAAACTGTCTATTTGGCAAGCGAGACTGTCTTGACCTTGTGAATTACAGCAACCTGTCCACTTGGTCTTAGGTTTCTTTGAGATTATTTTCTACTAGGGACTTCGCAGCACTCAGGTGTTGAATGCTACTCTTTGAAAAAACTATTAATTTTTTTTAAAGTTTTAAGTGTCATAAAAGTAATAAATGCCTTATAAAAATTTTGGAAAAATGCAGAAAGGTAAAAGGAAGAACAGAAAAATCATATTTAGTTTTATTATATTTTCTTAGCAGAAGAATTTCTTTAACATTGTGGATCTGGCTAGATTTTTGGTTCAGGATTGGCTTGGACATGACCTATACCTCATGAATCTCAACTCTGTTCCCTTAAGCATATTTAATTTTCCGATTTGAGAACTGACCTGGTCTCGCCCTGCTTGGCTAGGTTTTATTACATTTGATGAAATCTCACCCTGGAGTATGAAACTCTTATCTATATTTAAGTTTTTATAACTTGTATCAGAGCCAACTTTTTATCTTTATCTGTGATTATCTTTAATAAATGAATGTGGAGGGGGAAAGGTTTTATTATTTTTAAAGGCTTAATGTTAACACACTTTCTTCCTTTGGGAAAGAGGTCTGTGGTGTCAATTAACATAATAATGGGCTTTCATTGATGAGCTTGGTCAAGAAGATCTTAGATTTCTTATTATATAAATAGAAAAGGCCTGTCTTTTGTGGAATCTTGAGACAAACCAAGGCACAGGGACTTTTTCTTTTCCCCTAGAGTAACATTTTAGTTAAGGCAACCACGGGGAAACAAATCTTTTTTTACTATACAATTTCCTATCTGGATTTATATTGTCTAGGCTGGAACTTCTGCTTACTAGATGTTTAGATTATTAACTCTTAGAGGTTTGTGGTAAAGAAAATGGAGATCTTGGCCTAATAGGGAAATGTATTTTGGACGTATTTATTACTCCTCCGAGATGGAACTATAGGAGACTAATGTTTAAAAGTACTCTTTGGCATTTGCGATATCAGGTGTAGCCATTCTCAAACAAGACCTTCATTAATATACCCTTATGATCTTAGGACAGAAATAAGGAGAGATGCTAGCTGGGTACATTTTAATTTATGTTCTCTGAACGTATGCGTTCTTTTTTGTTAATGTTCCATTTATTTATTTGACAGAGAGAGACAGCGAAAGCGGGAACACAAGCTGGGGAGTGGGAGAGGGAGAAGCAGGTTCCCCGCTGAGCAGGGAGCCCGACGCGGGGCTTGATCCCAGGACCCTGACCCTGGGATCATGACCTGAGTCGAAGACAGATGCCTAACAACTGAGCCACCCAGGTGCCCCTGAACGTATGCGTTCTATACTGATGGGTTATTATGATAGATTTTCTTTTAATTTAACATGGATTCTCCATATAATAGGGGAGAGGAAACTCCCAATCAAAATAATTACTCTAGCAGCTCTGAGACAAACCTTTGGAACTTTCATCAGCACTTTGGTTTGAAGAAATGAAATCAGGATTGACTATCTAATGGTAAACTTTGACCAACAGCCTGACTTAAGAATTTAAGGAGATCTAGGGAACCTTTGAAAATCTTCCACGTGAATAACTTGTATATGAACAGAACGTTGAGAAATCGTGTCTGGTGGCCTTACCTATAGGCAGCATTTCTGCTTTTTCCATGTTTATCAGATGGCTTTAATGTTTCTGCCTTTATTTGTTGTCAAAAAGCAGAAAGTAATCTGTTTCCAGAACTCATTAATGACTGATAGGTAGTTGGAGAATTTGGGGGATGAGTGAGCTAAACAGGTTATATATGGGGAAATTTTTTTTTTACTAATATAAGTTTTTAAAAATGAAGATATTCACATTTCCTTTTTTTAAGTGTACAATTTAGTGGTTTTGTGGTATATTCACAAAGTTGTGCAGCTATCATCATTACTCAATTCCAGAATATTTTCATCACTCCAGAAAGAAGCCTTTGGACCTATGAGCAGTGTGTGTCTCCTCTTTCCCCCCTTTTCATACACACACACACACACACACACACACACACACACACCATTCTCCTTTTCCCTCAGCTCCTGCAAGTCACCTATCTATTTTATATCTCTATGGATTTGTCAATTCTGGACATTTCGTATAAATAGAATCATACAGTATGTGACCTTTTTGTGTCTGACTCCTTTCACTTAGCATAATGTTTTCAGGGTTCATCCATGTACTTCATTCCTTTTACATGGTTGAATAGTATTCCATAATATAGATATACCAGGTTTGTTTATCCATTTGTCATTGCTAGACATTTGGATTGTTTTCACTTTTTGGCTATATGAATAATGTTGCTACAAACATTGGCATGCAAGTTTTTTTAAAAAATATTTTTATTTATTAATTAGAATATGAGCAGGAGGAGGGGGCGGGCAAGAAGCAGACTCCTCACTGAGCACAGAGCCCAATGTGGGGCTCAGTCCCCAGTAGCCAAAGTGAGACACTTAACTGACTGAGCCACCCAGGCACCCTTCCATATGAGTTTTAGAATCAATTTGTCAATTTCTCCAAAAAAGCTGCTGAGGATTTTGACAGAGATTTTGTTGAATCTGTGGCACAATTTGGAGAGTATTGCAGTCTTAACTTTTTTAACTTTTCCAAACCATGATTATGGGATCTCTTTCCATTTATTTAGGTCTTCTTTAATTTCTTTTAGTGATATTTTACAGTTTTCAGTAACAAGTCTTACACTTCTTTTGTTAAATTTAGTCTAAGTATTTTGTTCTTTTAGATTGTATTTGGATTTGTATTTATATTGTAAATGGAATTTCCTCAATTTCATATAGCTCTGTAGAAATACAGTTAATCTGTGTTTCTTAGTCTTGTATCTTGCATCCCTTTTGAACTTACCAGTTCTAACATTTTTTGTGTGTGCATTCTTTAGGACTTTCTATCTATAAGATCATGTCATTTGCAAATAGAGATACTTTTTACTTCCTTTCCAATATGGATCTCTTTTCTTTTTTCTTGCCTAATTGCCCTGGCTATAACCTCTAGTACAATGTTGAATAGAAGCAAGAGCAGACATTCTTGGCTTGTTCCTGATTGCAAGGGAAACATTCAGTCTTTCACTGTTAAGTATGATGCTAATTGTGGGTTTTTCAGAGGCGCTCTCTGTTAAGGAAGTTTGAAGGGAACATTTATACTCATTTGAGATTTAAGAGTAATTTTTTTTCATGATAAAGTTCTTGAGCTAAGGATGTGTGTGTGTGCGTGCACACATGGGTGTTTGTGTCAGGGAGGGGATTAGAGAAACTTGTGGAATGTAAAGCTTACAAGATTGAGAGCATCTGGATTCTACAGTCCATTCTTCCACTTAAACTGGGCATTCTGTTGTATTCTCTGTACTTTATTCATTCATGCTTTCTGTCCATCAGGTATTTTTTGAATATCTAGTTTACTAGATATGTATTTGAGGACACAAAGGTGAAAATAAAAAGGCTGAAGTCTTTGTCTTTGGATAGCACTGTACTGTAACTTTACACTCTATCTCAACAACCTGTTTTTTTATCTGTGAAGATGGAGGTATTGGGTATTCATTGATTTGTGGGCACATGTTAAGGCCCTGCTTATTTTCAGAGTTCAGTATGGAATCAGTGTTAAGAATGGCTTTATAGGGGCGCCTGGGTAGCTCAGTTGGTTAAGCGACTGCCTTCGGCTCAGGTCATGGTCCTGGAGTCCCGCGATCGAGTCCCGCATCGGGCTCCCCGCTCAGTGGGGAGTCGTCTTCTCCCTCTGACCCTCTTCCCTCTCATGCTCTCTATCTCTTATTCTCTCTCTCTCAAATAAATAAATAAAATCTTAAAAAACAAACAAACAAAAAAAGATTGGCTTTATATGGGGCTCCTGGGTGGCTCACTTGTTAGACGTCTGCCTTCGGCTCACATCATGATCCCAGGGTCTTAGGATCGAGCCCCACGTTGGGCTCTCTCCTCAGCGGGAAGCCTGCTTCTCCCTCCCACTCCCTCTGCTTGTGTTCCCTCTCTTGCTATGTCTCTCTCTGTCAAATAAATAAATAAAATCTTTTAAAAATAAATAAATAAATAAAAATAAAAGAATGGCTTTATATGTATGTAGCACAAGTACTACATATATGTCAGTGACTTATAGTCTCATTTTTTCAAACTACTATAGTTATAGCAGTGACTCCCAAATCTTCTGTCCTGGCCTCTTTTCTAAGTTTGACCATGGTGTCCAGCTGCCTAACACATTTCTTGCTTGGTTGTCTCAAATATACTTCAAATTCACAGTATCCAAAAAAAAAAAAAAAATCATAATTTGTCCCTAAAGCCCACTTTTCTCTATGCTTTCTGAATTTCATTAATAGTACTATTTCCTTCCATTTACCCAGACTAGAAATTCTTTGTCATCTTTGATACCTTTTTCTCACTGTGCACATCTAATATATCATAAAGACTATTTTGAGAGACTATTTCCTACGTATCTCTTGTTACCCCCTCTTTATACTTGCTGCTATTTCCTTTGTTCAAACTGTCATCATTTATTTGGACCAAACTCTTTTCTCACCCCCCTTCTTTCCCTCTTGGTAAATTGTCATTCAGGACCCAGCTTAAATGTCGCTACCTCTTTATAGCATATTCTTGTTAGCCAACTTCTCAACTTCCAGGTGAAATTGAATATCTTTCTATTAATTTTGTGGCAGGTTTAAATATTATATAGGCATTAATAGCATACATTGTAGAATTATACAGACTTGAGTTTGAATCCTAGCTTTTAATAGCTGTATGACCTTGAGCATATTACTCAGCCTCTCTGAGCTTCAATTTCCTTATCTTTTTTTTTTGTTAAGATTTTATTTATTTATTTGACAGAGAGAGACACAGTGAGAGAGGGAACACAAGCAGGGGGAGTGGGAGAGGGAGAAGCAGGCTTCCCGCCCTGCAGGGAGCCCAATGCAGGGCTCCATCCCAGGACCCTGGAATCATGGCCTGAGCCGAAAGTAGACGCTTAACAACTGCGCCCCTCAATTTTCTTATCTTAAAGCTAGTGAGTACTTTGTAGAGCAGAAGTGAAAATTGAATGCAATTATGAAGGTAATGATTATAGTAATCATGGCCACAATATATTGAACATTTACTATTTGCTAAACACTGAGCTGAGTACAATACTAGATACATATTGCTTATAAGAAGTAATTATTAGCTCAGTGCCTAATGTACAGCAGACATTCTCAACTAAAGTTAGTATTTTCTATGTTGTCTTCATTAGGCTGAGCATCTTAATGGCAAGAACCACGTTTATCAGTAAACAGTTGTTGAGTTTGAATTTATTTAGTGTGATTTGACAAAATGCTCGGAAGTCTTTTTCACAATAATACTGTATTCCCTACTAACTTGACTGCAGTTCCTTGGGGATTTGAAGGTTTGGGGTTTCCTATTAAAGTTACACATTCCCCTGGATAGGTAATACCTTGTACTATTATCAAGAACTATCCTATGGGAATTAGTTATCAGCTGCTCTATAATCTGAGAAAAACCTTGCAGAATGAGACTGGGTGAGAAAGAAAGGGGAGACCTGGGCATACAGTATCATGGGGAATAAAATCACTGTTTCCTATTTGCCTCAACATTACTTACTCTTTTTACTAATTTGTAATGGACATCATGCCACCTATTATACCACGGCAACATTTGGTAGCCTTGGCTGTGTTGTAGAACCATGGGATTAGATCATGTAAGAGTGAGTCATTTGTTATTTGAAGGTCTAAATTAGCTGAATTATTTAATACCTTGTGATATTAGAGGCACGACTGCAGAGTCCCTATAGAGACAGTTAATAGCTTTGTATGAGTACTGAGAGAATATTCTAAACTTCGTCCCTAATTTTGGCCAGCTACCTGATAAATGAGTATCCGCTATCAGCCACCCTATGAACTGCCCAGAGGAATGTTGAGCACAAATGGGATGATAAACCTGAAAGCACTGAAAAGGCTACACAAATGCAAAGTGGATTATTCCCAACTTGAACATGGGACTGGAAAACTCACTTAGCTTCCTGGGCCTCAGTTTCCTTATCTGTAAAATGAAAGACTTGGAAAATTATTTCCCAAGATCCCTGTCAGTTCTAAAATTTTGAGAGACTCCATCCTGGTGTTTCCTGCTTTCATGCAGTCATAACACACCAGCCATAGTTATTCTTCTAAAACTTGTCCAATCAATATCACATCTTTCCTCAGAACCCTCCACTGGCCCTTCATTTCCTTCAGAGAAAAAGCCAGTGGTCTGTAAGACCCTGTATACATGATCTTTGCTTCTCCCTGCCATACCTCTGTGGCTTTATCTCCTATTTTCTTCCTCTCTCACTTTTCTCCAGCCATCCCAGACCCTGCTGTTCCTTGAATATCTTGGGCATGCTCCTTTTACTAGGGCTCCTACACTGAAAATTCCAGCTTCTAGAATTCTCTTTTCATAAACAGCAGTATTTTCAACTCCCTCATTTCCTTCAAGTTTTTACAACTGTGTCACCCTATTTTAAATTTGCGACTGCCTCTACACTGCCCCCATACCCTGTTCCACTATTTTTTCTCAAAGCAGAAATCTACTAATTTACTAAGTGTGTACTTAATTATTACGTTTATTGTTTATTATCTGACTCTATCTCCTAGAATGTAAGCTCTACCAGGGAAGAGATGTTTTTTGTTTCTTTTAGTTTGTTTACCCTTGTTTTCCAAGTACCTTTAATACTACCTGGCCTATTAAATATTTGTTAAACATATGGATGGATTGTCCATTGTGATAAATACTAATTTCATTTTTAGCTGTTAATGAGCCTCAATTGACTCATTTACAAAATGCTTGTTTTGATCTTTATCTTTTATATTAGAGGCTTTCTTCAATATCTAGTAGTTATTGGTTGTCTGCTAATGATTTAAACATCTTTAAGTTGGGGCACTGAGGGGCCCTGGGTGGCTCAGTTGGTTGAGCATCAGACTCTTGATTCGGCTCAGGTCATGATCTCAGGGTCTTGAGATCGAGCCCTGCATCAGGCTCTGCACTCAGCGCAGGGTCTGCTTGTTCCTTCTCCCTCTGCTCCTCCCCCTGTTCACGCTTTCTCTTTCTCCCTCTCAAAGAAATAAATTAATAAAATCTTTGAAAAAAACCAAAACAGATGGGGCACTGAAAGATTGATTGGGAGCTCTGAGTGCCAATAGCAGGGTATATATATGGTGAACTTCACAGTGAGATGGCTGTTAAATTGGCAAACCCTACATGTCAGTATCTTTAGGTCTTTCCTCATGGGTTTACCACTCTTTAGAAAAGCCTCCTCTAGTCTTCTTCAAGGTAGGGACTAACTGCTAGCTTTCTTTTTGCCAAGCGAAAAAAAAAAGAGAGCTGGGGCCTCAACTTTCCGCATTCGCCATGTTTATTTATTTATTCTGTAAAGATTTTATTTACTTATTTGACAGACAGAGCATAGCAGGATAGCGGCAGGCAGAGGGAGAAGCAGGCTCCCCAATGAGCAAGGAGCCCGACAATGCTGAGCTGGATCGCAGGACTCAGGGATCGTGACAGAGAGGAAGGCAGACACTTAATGGACTGAGCCACCCAGGCGCCCCCATTCTCTATGTTTAAATCCACATTTAATCCCCTTATTTTTTAGGTGTGATCCTCATATCCTCCTCTTTGCCTGGGGCAAGCACCCTAGTCCTGAGATCTTCTATTTGACCCTCTCCAGAGAATAAACCTCTAGTCTCCTGAGTTGGGGGTGGGCGGGAGTATCTGAGTGAGAAAACGGATTAAGTTTATAACTTGCTTAAACAGTTTTCAGTCAGTTTTACTGTTAATCACCAGTCCCCCACCCCCACCCCAGCCTGAATTACCTGCTGCTAATAGTTCCTAAGCCTTGGGGTGGGGGTGGGGGGTGTCGATTGGTGTAGTTGGAAGTTTTCCCTACTGCAGGTTTAACATTCAGCATTCTTGTGCATGCTTAGTTACCATTCTTTCATTTGCTTTCTAGATTCCAAAATGTTGCCTTTGTCTCCTTTTCTTCTTTGTGGGTTTTTAAATCTTTTGGAAAATCTTATTGTGGTTTTAGTGTGGCTTTGTCTACTATATTTATTGCAGCTATTTTTTTTATGTGTCATTTGTCTTTTTTTAATTGACATTTTTATTGAGATAATTGTAGAGTCACATGCAATGGTAGGTTTAATAGTACAGAGGTCCTTGAACACTTTACCCAGTTTCCCCCAGTAGTAACATTCTGCAAAACTATGGTATAATATCAAAACTAGGATATTGAAATTGATATAATCCACCAAGCTTATTCAGATTTGACCAGTTTTACTTGTTTGTGTGTGTTTGTGTGTGTGTTTTAAGATCTTATTTATTTATTTGACAGAGAGAGATATAGCAAGAGGGGGAACACAAGTAGGGGGAGTGTGAGAGGGAGAAGCAGGCTTCCCACCAAGCAGGGAGCCCGGCTGCGGGGCTTGATCCCAGGACCCTGGGATCATGACCTAAGCCGAAGGCAGACACTTAACGACTCAGCCACCCAGGCACCCCGTGTGTTTGGTTTTATACAGTCTTACCACACGTGTAGGTTCTGAACAGTTACATCACATCAGGGATCCCTGATATTGTCCTTTTATACCCTAGCCACCTCCCTCTCTATATACACCCCCAACCTGGAGAATCCCAGGCAACCACTAATCTGTTCTCCATTTCCAAAATTTTGTCCTATCACAAGTGTTACATAAATAGAATCATACACCATGTAACCTATTAGAATTGGCTTTCTTCTTTTCTTTCTTTTTTTTTGAGTTGGCTTTTTTCAGTCAGCATAATTCTCTGGAGATTAATCCAGGTTGTTGCATTTTTCAGTAATTCATTCCATCATTCAATCCCATTCATATACCAGCTTCTGTGGTATATGTGTGTGTACATTACAGAGTTTGTTAAATCAGTCACCTGTTGAAGGACATTTGGGCTCTTTCCACTTTCTGGAGCTGGGTGCGGGGCTCTATCCCAGGACCCTGGGATCATGACCTGAGCCGAAGGCAGATGCTTAGTGTTTTAAGAAACTTCCAAATTATTTTCCAGAGTGGCTGTACCATTTTACATTCAGTGCGTTAGAGGTCCATTTTCTTTGTATTCTTACCAGTATTTGGTATGACTACTATTTTTTAAATTCACCATTCTGACAGGAGTGTAGTGATATCTCATTGTGGTTTTAATTTGCATTTCCTTAATGACTAACAGTGTTAAGATCTTTTCAAGTACTTGTTTGTTGTCTGTATATCCTCTTTAAAAAAATTTTTTTATTCATTTATTTGAGAGAGAGAACACAGCAGGGGGGAGGAGTAGAGGGAGAGGGAGAAGCTGACTCCCTGCTGAGCAGAGAGCCCAACAATGGAGCTCCATCCCAGGACCCTGGGATGATGACCTGAGCCGAAGGCAGATACGTATGCAACTGAGTCACCCAGGTGCACTGTCTCTATATCCTCTTCAGTGAAGTCTCTGAATGCCTTTTGCTCATTTTCTAATTGTTTTTTTCTTTTTTTTTTAGGGTTTTTTATATATCCTATATCCAGTCCTTTGTGAGATGTATGGTTGCAAATATTTTCTTCCAGTCTGTAGCTTATTTTTTTATCCTCTTTACATGAGCTTTCACAATGCAAATATTTTTAGTTTTGATGAGGCAGTTACCATTTTTTCCTTTTATAGATCATGTTTTTTGGTATTAGGTCCTAATAAGAACTCTTTGTCTAATCCTAGATCCTGAAGACTTTCTCCTCTTTCTTCTGAAACTTTGGTAACTTTATGTTTTACACTTAAGTTTGTGATCCATTTTGAGTTAATTTTTATAGAAGGTGTGAGGTTCGGGTTGAGGTTCACTTTGTGTGTGTGAACCTATAGATATCCAGTTGCTCCAGTGCCATTTGTTGAAAAGGCTTTTGCAACTTTGTCAAAAATCATTTGAGCAAACTTGCACCTATTTCTGGGTTCTCTGCTCTTTCTGTTGATCTATGTGTCTTTCCCTCTGCCAGTACCGCATTGCCTTGATTGCTGTGGCTATTTAATAAGCTTTAATATAGGGTACTGTGATTCCTCTCCCTTTATTTTACTTTTTCAAGATTGTTTTAGTTATTCTTAGGCTAATGCCTTTATGTATAAATTTTAGAATTAGTTTATCTATATCTATAAAAAACCTTGCTAGGATTTTGATAGTAATTGCCCTATGGGGAGAACAGGCATCTTTTAAGTTTACTATGTGTTTTGGTCTTATAAACGCTTGTATTTAATGAAATCTGTTGGTATTTTTTTTTATGACTCCTGAATTTCATTTCTAATTTAAAAAGAACTTCCTTGCCTCAAGATTATGAAAATATTAACCTCTATTTTTTTCTTTAAATATTTTGATTTTAAATTTAGTTATTTTTTTTTTTTAAGATTTATTTATTTGAAAGAGAGTGAGAGAGCAGAGGGAGGGGCAGAGGGAGAGAAAGAGAATCTTTTTTTTTTTTAAAGATTTTATTTATTTATTTGACAGAGAGAGAGAGCACAAGCAGAGGGAGGGGCAGTGGGAGAGGGAGAAGCAGGCTACCCGCGGAGCAGGGAGCCCGATGCGGGGCTCGATCCCAGGACCCTGAGCCGAAGGCAGACGCTTAACGACTGAGCCACCCAGGCGCCCCAGAGAAAGAGAATCTTAGGCAGGCTCTACACCCAGTACGAGCCCAACACGACCCTGAGATCATGACCTGAGCTGAAATCAAGTTGGACACTTAACCAACTGAACTACCCGGGTGCCCCTTAAATTGAGTTTTTTAACTATCTGATACTTATTTTGATGTGCTATCAGAATCTAAAATACGTACATATATTTTAACCCTATTGGAGAGTCAGTTGTCCTCTCAGCATTTACTAAATTACTGAATGTTATTCATAGTTTTTCATTGATTTGAGATGCCATCTTTATCATAATCAAATTGTTATATATATATTTGGGTCTGTTTCTGGCCCATCTTGTCTGTCCAGTCATCCATTGCATCATCATATTATACTTTTTAATGATCTGTTGTGGGTCTCTGAGACATTGTAGTGTCTAGGAGGAGGCATAGCGTGTTAGTTAAGAGTCTAACTCTAGTTGCCTAGTTGAATGCTAGCTCTATCATTTACCAGCTAGATGACTTAATGTGAGTTACTTAAATTCTCTAGACCTCAGTATCATCTGCAAAATGAGGATTATAATATTATATAAATTTTAGGGTTAACGTGAGGATTAATGCATTAATACATGTAAAGCTCTTTAAATGCTATGTAAGATAGTAAGTGCCATGTAAGAGTTAGGCTATTGTAACAGGGCAAAGTTGTCCTCATAGTCCTTCTTTCTAGACTAGCTTTAAAAATATTTTCTTATGTTCTTCCCCAAATCCAGTTCAGCTAGTGATTGAGATTACATTGACTTTATAGCCTTGAAGGAGAAATGATCTTTATAATAATGTAATAAACAACTTAATTGTCATTATATGATATTGGTTTACCACCTAAGACCATGGTGTATTTTTTCATTTACTCAAGTCTAGAGTCTTATGTCAGTTATGTGCTTAACAGATGGAGATTGTTTTCTGTTCTCATCCAATTTAAAACAAAAAAAGAGAAATATTGGGACCTATATAAACTTCACAAGTGTGACATCATTGGCTTGCTTTTTCCCTTGAATAACAGTAGTATAAAAACATGATGCTGTAGACTACATCATTAGATGCTCTGTAGGTGTTTGCATCGACGTTGGTGGTTTAAACCAGTCTTTTCAGTACTGTCTCACATTTTTTCATCCAAAAGTGCATGAGTGTTTGAGTAAATGAAGAAAACTCAGGGAATGATAACCTTTGGAACAGTAATAATGAAATTCAGAATATATATGAATATATATATATATATGAATATTGAGTGAATATATGTAAAGGAAATAATGCAAATGAAATTGGTTCTTTTGAATTTGCGCGTTGGGATTTTTCTGAGGGAGAGTCCCCCAGATCCCTGCTCTAGGAAAGATGCCTGTTATACTCAGTTTTTAAGATCACTGACCGCAGGGGCACCTGGATGGCTCAGTCAGTTGAGCATCTGACTCTTGGTTTTGGCTCAGGTCATGATCTCATGGGTTGTGGGATCAAGCCCCACATTAGGCTCTCCACCTAGTGGGGAGTCTGCTTGAAGATTCTCTCCCTCTGCCCCTCCCCCCATTCATACACACGCTCTCGCTCTCTCTCAAATAAATAAATCTTTAAAAAAAAAAAAACAAAATCACTGTCCTCTTTTCTCAGTTTTTCTTAAAACATCTGACTCCAAAGTCTAGCTGGATGCTTTGCATTTTAGATTGTTCAACTTTAATTTAAAGGAAAAACTACTTTTGAGGGCACCTGGGTGGCTCAGTTGTTAAGTATCTGCCTTCGGCTCAGGTCATGATCCCAGGGTCCTGGGATCGAGTCCCGCTTCGGGCTTCCTGCTCCACGGGGAGCCTGCTTCTCCCTCTCCCACTCCCCAGCATACATGAGTTTTTTGCCTGTTTTTAATTTTTATGCAAATGGGGAGTTATACACTGTTAAACCTGTGAGAGTCATACCTAATTGCATGTAGTTGTAGTTTGTTCACTTTCATTGCTCTGAAATAGTCCGTTGTGAGAGAATATACCACAGTGTATTTAACCATTCTACTGTTGTTGAGTATTTGAGCATTTATAGTTTTCAGAGCATTTCTCACCCTGTTTTTCTTAATATTGCAGGGGCTATGGACATTTTCTCAAATATACTGATGAGGAAATCTGACAATTAATATTTATCATCTCTACTTTAGAAATTTCATAATGGTGAAATTTTAGAAATTTAACCAAACCCATTACCTCAGTTAGCTGTTGCTATATACAAGCAGGTCAATTTAATGGCTTAAAACAACTATTTACTTAGCTTTTTTTTATTCTGGGGGTTAGCAATTTAGGTTGGATTTTGCTAAATGGTTCCGGTGATCTGCACCAGATTTGGCTTGCCTTGGGTGAGACTGCTGAGCCACCTTCTCCATGTGGTTTTGCATTCTCTTACAGGCTATAAGGGTTATTCACATGGTGGTCTCCCTCCTCAAGGGGAAGTGTGGGGTGTGTGCCAGGCCTCTTGAAGCTGAGGCAGAAAACTGGCACTGTTTTGCTTTCTCCACTTTATGTTGGCCAAAGCAAGTCACAAGGCCAGCTCAGAATCAAGTGGTAAATAAGTCAAATTCTGTCTCTTGATGAGAGAATTACAAAGTGGGTGGGTTCAGGGAAGGGAAGAGTTTGTGACTTCTTTTCTTTCAAACTACCATAGACATATTTTGCATTTGCCTTTTTTTTTTTTTAAGGTTTTATTTATTTATTTATTTGAGAAGGGGGCGGGTCAGAAGGAGAAGCATGCTCCTTGGTGAGCCGGGAGCCGGGGAGCCTGATACGGGGCTCAATGCTGGGACTCTGGAATCATGACCTGAGCCTAAGGCAGACCCTCAACCGACTGACCCACCCAGGCGCTACACTTTTTTTTTTTTTTTAATTTATTTCACGGAGAGAGCACATGTGGGAGGGGCAAAAAGAGAGGGAGAAAGAATCTCAAGTGGACTCCAAGCTAATGTGGGGCCAGGGAAGGGGGGTCGGGCTCATTCTCACGACCCTGAGGTCACGAGCTGAGCAGAAACCAAGAGTCTGAGGCATTAACTGACTCTGCCACCCAGGTGCCCCTGCGTTTGTTTAGGAAAATAAACATGAGTGACATCTCCTGTCTTGTTTTTGATATAACATATCAATTTTCATATAAACTTTTATTATTTTCACCTCTGTTTTAAAACAGTGTTTGGAATGATAAATGGAAGTAGGGCTATCTTGTATTAGGGTGGTATTTTAATTTTATTTGTTCTTCTTCCTCTCCCTTTTTTTCTGTGCTATTTATCTTATCTTTCAAGAACACCTCTTCAACAAAGCCTTTTTGACTTTATGTCATTCTCCCCCACCCCCACAATGGCATCTTCCCTTTGAACCACTCATGGCGGTATTTAGCATCCAATAACATTTTATTACATTCGGTTGTTTTCATGTCTGTTTTCTGTTAATTAGACTCTAAGCTTCTGTATGTATCCCCAGTGTCTGATATGCAAATCTTTTAAAATGGATGAAAAAAAATATTGGATGAAATTATGAGAGAACTGCTAGAGTTTTTACCAAATCTGTCTTCTCCATTTTAGCACAGAATTGTTTATCCCTCTTCTATTCAGATATAATTTCTGCTAATTTGACTAGATGACAGTGTTTATATTTTTTAAGATTTTATTTTTAAGTAATCTCTCCACCCAGTGTGGGGCTTGAACTTAATAACCCTGAGGTCAGGAGTCGCATGCTCTATTAACTGAGCCAGCCAGGTATTTAGATTTAGATTTAGATTTAGATTTAAGGTACTGAGAAAGGTCAGATATCTCCATATATAACAATAATTGCTATTATTTCTTTTTATACTCTTTGTGTTATTTTGATTAAATATAATTTTTTTGCTTCTAGGACACTGTGCTTTTATTTAGAATGTAGTATTTTACATAGACACACCTTTAACACTTTGGAAGATGGAATAATTCAATATGTGTAATGAACATATAATGTCTTTTTCTTTTTTCCTACCAATTATCTGAGCCACTGCCTTTTGGGGGAATTCCTTACCTTATGAGTTTAATGTCTACTATAAAATCAGAAAATGCCGGATGCTTACTTTACTACCTGTCTTAGCAATGAGTTTGAGACCTTGACCCAAGCTTCACTAACCACATATATCATCCCTGATATTTTCATGTCTCTGATGCCAAGGGACAATGGAAAATTATTTATAGTGGTTGTGATGACAGCACCATCCAGTCTCCAGAGACATCAATGGTTCAGTGGTGGACGCAGCACTATCCTTACCAGACTGATAATGTAGCATGATTTTGTAAGTGGTTCTGGTTGTATAGCTTCTTCCTGTGCTTGCTTATTTTCTAATTCTCCAGACTTCCGGGGAGTTATATCAGTCACCCATTAACCTTTCATCTTTTGGTTAAATTAGCCAGAATTAGTTTCTGTAAGCAACTAATTTTGAGAGTTTTGAGACAAAACTCTTGAAATACTAGATCTATATTATACAGAAACGTGATAGCTTATATTACACAGATTATAAGTGATATAAATAAGCAAAAATCCGTGGAAGAATATTTAGAAACAGATTTATAGAGAAAGTGGGACTCGTAGTGAGTATAGGATTTGGGTAGAAAGAAGAAATGTTCAGAAAGGTACGAGTCAGTCAGGAAAATGTAATTGTTAATTATTTTCACTGAGGACTTTTGATAATATTTAGATACCTCTGCTTCATATCAGCCAAAAATAGGAAGTAAAAAAAAAAGGAAGGGGGGATGTTAGGATTATATATTTAAGTAGACCAGAAAAGTGTGTGCTTTCACTCTTTGTAATCTCATGACTGTGTATAACTGAGAGTGTTACAAGTCGGCCTGTGGAAGAATATGTAGGCATTTATTTTTGCAGAAGTTCTTTTTCAAAATCACTGAAGGTTATCAATAGTTCTTTAAGGGGCAGGGAGATTTAGCTGTTCTCTCTCTTTTTAATTTTTAAAAATCTTTGATTTGTGATTTTTTTTTTTTTTTTTTTTTTTTAGAGACAAAGTGAGCAAGTGAGCTCAGGGGGAGGGTTAGGAGGAGAGGGAGAAAGAAAATCTGAAGCAAGCTCCACGCCCAGTGCAGAGCCCAACCCTGAGATCATGACCTGAGCCGAAATCAAGAGTTAGACGCTTAACTAACTGAACCATCCAGGTGCACCTATACTTTGAGAATCACACTCCCTAAAACCTCTTGATAACCAATAACCCATTTGTCCTTCAGGTATTCTAAGCCTCATGGAGCATTTGGAGCTTTTTGTTTTCTAAATAGAGTTTCATAACTGACTTTGTCCAGATAAAAGTAAAACTTACTTGAGGCTTGTTCTTCTCCAGCAAATAGATGCAAATTGAGTATCCTTTTTCTTTCCTCCCATGATTATTTTGCAGACTTTATTAGATCACTGATTTGCTTTATTCTGTTGTAATTTCTGTTTTTATGTCTGATTACCTACCTTCCCCAACCTCTCCAATCCCCATCTATGAGCTGTTTGATAAGGGACTCATTCATCTCTGCATCTCCAGTGTCTGGCACGTAATTGGGCTATATAAAAAAATTTTTTTAAGATTTAATGAATTATTTCCTTTAAGTGCACCTTGGAAGGAATTGAAAGAATTAAGATTTTCTATAGTTCAGAGTTATCATGGACACTGTATTGTGTAGCTGGCCTGGTATGTTTGGTTTTTGTTCGTTCGAAAAGATTTAAGATACCTTGGTCAGATGTGTGGTTTGTTTTTTTTTTTAAGATTTTATTTATTTATTTGACAGAGAGAGAGAGATAGTAAGAGCAGGAACACAAGCCGGGGGGAGTGGGAGAGGGAGAAGCAGGCTTCCCCACGGAGCAGGGAACCTGATGCGGGGCTTGATCATGACCTGAGCCGAAGGCAGATGCTTAACGACTGAGCCACCCAGGCGCCCCGGTCAGATGTGTTTTGTTTGGGGGTCTAGTGATTTCCAACAGTTCACTAGCTCTAGCCTGGAATTGTGCTATTTTACTATTTTGGGGGTGGGAGTTAGACTTTAGAACAGTTTTAGATTTACAGAAAAATTGAAACAATTTTACAGAGTTCCCATATGTCCCCACACCCAGATTCCCCTCTTACTAATATCTTACTAATTATTAGTGTGGTACATTTGTTACTATTATTGAACCAGTGTTAAGACATTATTATTAACTAACTTCCATACTTTGTTCAGATTTCCTTAATTTTTGCCAGATGTCTTTCTTCCATTTCAAGATCCCATCCAGGAGACCACCACATTACATTTAGTTATCATGTCTCCAGAAATTCCTCTTGGCCTTGACAGTTTCTCAGACTTTCCTTATTTTTGATGAACTTGACAAATTTACAGGGTTTTTTTGGGGGGGGGTTACAGAATACATTTATTAGAATATGTACTTGGAATCAGATTTGAAGTTGTAGACATTGACAGTTTGGAGGCATAGTGGTCAGATATTTTGTGGAATGCCCCTCAATTGGTATTTAATGTTTTGCTCTTTTTTATTTTTTTATTTTTTATAAGTAATATCTGCATTCACTGTGGAGCTTGAACTCACAACCCTGAGATGTTTTGTTCTTTTTTTTATTTTTTTAAAGATTTTATTTATTTATTTGAGAGAGAATGAGAGAGAGAGAGCACATGAGAGGGGGGAGAGGCAGAGGGAGAGGCAGACTCCCTGCTGAGCAGGGAGCCCGATGCGGGACTCGATCCCGGGACTCCAGGATCATGACCTGAGCCGAAGGCAGTCACTTAACCAACTGAACCACCCAGGCACCCCTGTTTTGTTCTTGATTAGCCTGCAGGTCTGGGTTTGGGGAAGAAGAACTATGTATGATAAAGTAACATGTTCCTCCCATAACTTTAAAGGTATATACTGTTTGTGTGATTTATCATTGTTGATCATGACTTTGTTCACTTGAGATAGTGTTTGTCAGGTTTATCTACTATAAAGTTACTCTCCTCCCTGCCCTTTATTCTACTCTTTGGAGGGAAGTCACCATGTGTGGCCCACACTTGCAGAGTAGGGAGTCAAGTGTTCTCCCTTCCTGAGGACAGAGTATCTACATAAATTATTCAGAATTCTTCTACATGGATGGTTCTGTTAATGCTTTTTAATAACTCTGTGGTGGTGGAGGAAGGTGGAAAGCTATGAGGTATTTGATAGAATTCCCCAACTGGGTCTTAACTCTAGGTTCTTGATTCTATAAATAAAGTCATGTCAGGCGCTCTAAGTAAACACTATAGGGTTATGATTCACTGGTCTAGGTTGTTTTTGTTTCACCTCCTTTTGTCTTTAGACTTCCATTGCAAATGATGTTAGTGAACCTCTAAAAACCACTGAGAGTTTTGTCTATGTACTTGTGTCTGAAAAAAAATGTACGTAAGACTCTGATGGTTTCTAAATAGTCAACTTCAGTTTTAGGGAAGGAGGAGGAGGTTTTATAACTACATACAGCCACATTGTACATTGAAAGAAAATATTTGTTATACTCCTTTAGGAACCAAAGCCCAATACCCACTGGAGTGAGTGAGACAAGGTATATCTTCACTTTTTCTCAAATAATCTGATCTATGATTGAAATATGACTACAGTTTGTGTGTGTGTGTGTGTGTGTATAATATATATTATATAATATATATTTCACTAGTTACAGTTGTAAGTTTACATCAGGGATCCTCAGAATGTGATCCCATATCAGCAGTAGCAGCATCATATGGAAATCTGTTAGAAATGCAAGTTCTGTCTTCATCTCAGACCTGCCCATCTCAGAAACTCTAGGAGTGAGGCCCAACAATCAGTCTGTCTTAACAGCCTACCTCACCACCACTACCAATGATGATCCTGATCTGGTTTGGTTTAGTGAGTGTGCGTGGTAGCTTAGATAGCAGTTTTTTTGGCATATTGGCTATAAGTAACATTTGCTTTTCCTACAGGGCTGTGAAAAATCTTTTCTCTTTTAATCAGCGTTCAACTCCTAGGATGTTCGTACTCTCCTCCTTTAAGATCATAGTTGCTGAACTGATCTATCAGGGGTTGTCAAACTACAGACTGCAGGCCAAATCAAGGTCACCTCCGTTTTTATATAGTCTATGAGCTAAGAATGGTTTTAATCTTTTTTTAAAAAGCTGCTTTATTGGGGCAACTGGGTGGCTCGGTCGGTTAAGCATCTGCCTTCAGCTCAGGTCTTGATCCTGGGGTCCTGGGATTGAGTCCTGCATCGCTCTCTCTGCTCAGCGGGGAGCCTGCTTCTCCCTCTCCCTTTGCCTCCCCCCGCTTGTGCTCTCTCTCTCTCTGTCAAATAAATTAAAAAAAAAAGCTGCTTTATTGAAATGCAATTCAAATACCATAAATTTCACTGATTTAAAGCATGAAGTTCAGTGGTTTTTAGTATATTCACAGAGTTGAGTAGTTTACCACTATCTAATTTTATCATCCTAAAAAGAAACCTTGTGAGCTTTCACTTCTCCCCCTACCCCTAGTCCAAGCTAACCACTAATCTACTTTCCTATTCTGGACATTTTATTTAAATGGAATTATACAATAAATATGTGGTCTTTTGTCTCTAGCTTCTTCCACTTAGCATAATGTTTTCAAGGTCATTCATTTTATAGCATGATTCAATACTTCATTCCTTTTTATTGCCAAATAATATTCCATTATATGAGTATACATTTTATTTGTTTGTCATTTGATGGACATTTGGGTTGATTTTTACATTTTTAAACGATTGAAAACATTAAAAGAACAATATTTTATGTAAAAATTACATGAAATTCAAATTTTATTGTCCATGAATAAAGTTTTATTGGAACACAGCCATGCTGGTTTCTTTATATATCATCTGTGGCTATTTTCATGCTATGATTGCATAGTTGCATAGTGACTGTACAGAATCCAGACCCTAAAATATTTACTATTTGACCCTTTGCAGAAAAGATTTGCCAACCCTTGATCTTGAACAGTTTTTCTCACTTTTTCTTCATGATTGTTTTGTAAGGATTTTTTTGAGACATTTTTTCCCTAGTTGCCTTCCCATGAAATTTTATACCAAAGTATACTTTATATCTGTAACACAAACCAGTGATAGTATCTTTTTTTTTTTTTTTTTTTTTAGCATCCTCAGGCACAATATTGTTCTCACTGAGAATGCATACTGTAGTGTTCTGATTAGGTTAATCTACTTCCTTTTTACATTAGGAGGGTAAAAAAATTTTCAGATGGGTTAAATTTCCTTTAGAAATACTTCTAATGTTGAGATGTTCAAATAGTATGTTGGGATCTACTGTTAGATCTCTAAGCTAAGAGACTTGGCTGTCAGCATATAACATAAGATACTATCATCTTGGCATTTTAAAATTTTGGAAATTTTGGTGACTTTTGATCAATATATTTAAGGCTTTTTAGACTGGTTTAAAATATCATTTATTAATAAATTAGTACATTGGCTATAGGCAAGAATCAGAGTTTAATTTCTTAAAATTTTGTCTATAAAGAGGATTTTTAATACCAGCTGGCTTATGATACTAGCTTTCTGCATCTTTCCTGTACCCTGTAATTCAGTAGAAAATAGATTATTTTCTCCCATTTCCCTCATCCTCATCTTCTCTTTCTTAAACTTTGTGTTCCTGGCAAAGTAGGAGTAGGCAGGACTTTGTGAGGATTTGAAGGCTGGAGAGGAAAAGGGCTGGTTAAGAGACTCTAATTTAAAGCATTGGGGCACTGATACCTCTTTTCTTTGTGTCAGTTGTTGATAACTTTGTGTTCAGTAATCCAGAATAGGCCATTAATCATTATGAAAATATATAGGTTTTTAATTTTTATATTTTAAAAAGATTTTATTTATTTTGAGAGAGAAACCAAGAGCGGGAGAGAGCATGAGTGGGGGGAGGGGCAGAGGGAGAAGCAGATTCCCCACTGAGCAGGGAGCCCATGGGGCTCAATCCCAGGACCCCGAGATCATGACCTGAGCCGAAGGCAGAGGCCTAACCAACTGAGCCACCCAGGTGCCTCTGAAAACATACAGGTTTTTTAGATGTAGATGAAAAACTCGAGTCTAGCAGGAAAATAAAATCCATTTGTTGTCCCCTTCCTCTTTTCTACCAAATAGAACATACAGAAAAAATGGAAAAGTGTTGCATTTTCCTAGAAGGAGAAAAACTGGCAGAGAGGAACATTTCAGATGTGTTGCAATGGGACTATAAATGATTTTATGGAAAGGGAATTGTTATCCAGGTGGAATCTCTCCTCTTTGCCCTTGCCTGTTAGGTCTTACTATTTAGTGAACTGAGACTTCTCTTCAGTTTAAGTGGGTCCTTTTGAGAAGGGTGAACCAGAACCTGCTCCCCAGTATATATTTTCTATGCTGTGTGAGAGTAGGGAAGCTTAGAAAATGGTCTAAAACCAATCTTTCTCAAACTTTTACTATTATTATTGTATTATTATTATTTTTAAGTAATGTCTACATCCAGCATTGTAGAGCTCAAACTCACGATCCCAGGGTCAAGAGTTGTATGCTCTACTAATGGAGCCAGCCAGGTGCCCTTCTTTCTCAAACTTTGAACTTGCCTTAAAATATTTGGCCTCTTGGGCAAAATTTAAAATATGATTATTTTAGAATAAATAGAATTGTTTTGCAAGTAGTTATTGTGAGAGAGGGAGGCAGAAATGATAACTTCTCAGTTCATTTGTGAGATTTAAACTTTTTTTCCTGGAATTTCCTTTCTGACTGAAGATTTCTCTGTGTGTTATTTCTCCTATCATCAAATAGATCTTCAGCTGTGTAATACTAAAATAAGATTTAAAGATTGTCACCTTTCAAGGTTCTGTGCACTGCAGACCAGTACTCATATTTTAATCAGCTTGTATAAAATAGTTCTTATCTTTCTACCTAAACCTGATGGTCTATTGATATTCCATGGCTTGGTGATGTTTAATGGACCATCCACTCATTGCTAAAGGTGAAACAGAAAATTGTCCTAGACTTTCTTTTTTACTTCTCCAGAAGTCCTAAGCTCTGTGAATGATTACTCTTAAAAGGATCCTTTCTCCTCCTCTCCATCTCCACTTCTCTGCTTTAAGTTGGACCTTATCACTTACTACCTGCATCATCCCAGTTAACTTCCCAGTCCATCTCCCTGCTTCTGGGTTAGTATCTCTCCAGACCATTCTCTACTTTGCCTGCCAGGTTATCTTTCTAAATTGACAACATGACATCAGACTCCTAACATAAAATATTTTAATTATTTCCCATAACATTCTAGATTAAATTTCATTTCCTTAATTTTAAGAAACAGTCCTTCAGAAACCCATTCCAGTCTGCTTTTTCTTAGCTTCATCTATCACTCCTTTTTTTTCAGCCATATAAAGTACTCAATCCCCTAGACATGCCATGAGGTTTTGTACCTTCTCTTGTTTCATACATCATTGTGCCTTTGTATATACTTTTTTCTCTGCCTAGAACATTTTTGTATATACTTTTTTTTGTATATACTTTGTATATACTTTTTTCTCTGCCTCTTCCATTTTTGATCAATTAACTTGATCAAAAGCAAAACTTACCAAAACTTATTCCACCTTTGCTCTGGGAAGCTTTGTTTCTGAAGACCTCATATGTATTTGTGTCATAGCATTTACACACCAAGCTACATGATCTAATTCTTACTATTTTCCACCCAGACTGTAAGATCTTCTGGAGGACAGTGTTGTGTCATCTTTATTTAGGCTCCATATTACTTAAAACAGCACTGGTTCCAAGTACCTGCTCCGTAAATGCTAATTGACTGAATCTCATTCGTGTTAAAAAGAAAAAAAATTTCAGTGGAACAGAAAGGTTTTCAACTTGAGCTCTGGACTCATTCATTCTAAGTAATGTTAGACCAAAATCCAACAAAATCAAAGAATTCCTGTTGGAATATAGTTTGATGTGCTTTATACATTCACTGGTTTTTGGTATCCAGATTCATGCAGAATGTTGATTAAGGTAATTCTTGTCAACCAAACAGACGATGCTGAGGTTGGAAGTTCTCTTTTCAGGCTGGTTTTGCTTATGTTTTGAAAACAGCAGGCAGCATTCTTTTTTGTTCGTGATGAAGACTTGTTCCTTCAACAGCTTCATCTGAAACCCCTTTCCAGGAAGGCCATGGGTTACTGTCAGACTTTGCTCAGAGTTTTCACAACAGCACTGCCAGGACTAATCCCCTCTCATAAATCCTCTAAGCTGTCAGCAAACAAACCCCTTCTTACCAGTCTAGCATGAAAGCCATGAGCTAGGAATATAGGGCATTGGTCGTTAAAGGGCATTTGGTTTTCAGTCTCCAGATTGCCTGTTAGTGCTTTGTCCTCTGCTGTTGGCCCATCACGTTGTAGGGGTGTGGGCATACTTCAAGGTTGCCGCCAGTTGTTGAATAGTTGCAGAAAGCTGTGATTTCCCTATTATGAGAGAACTGTGTACTTGTGATTTCTGCCATTCTGATTAGCAGGTAAAAGAGATTAAGACTGGCTACTTACCAGGATTAGTGAGAGTAGAAACCTACTTCCTTCTTGAAGCCTTTGTGTCTCTAGGAGGTACTTTCAGCCCTTTATTTTGCAACCAGATCTGCTTGATAAAAGCAAGGAGGAGAAAAGGGTTGTTTGCCGAAAAGAGGATCCAGATAATCAGGATTTTTAAAAATCAATTTATTGAGTATAATATACATACAATAAAAGAAACACATTTTAAATGTACAGATTGATGATTTTTGACAAATGCATGCACCTGTTTAACCATCACCCAAACTAAGATGTAGAATAATTTAGTTTCCCACAAAGTTCCTTTGTGTCCCTTTACATTCAGCCTCCTCTCACCACCCCATTGCAGCCAACCACTCATCTGATTTGCTGCACTAATCTAATTTTACCTGTAAAACTAATCTAGTTTTACCTGTTCTAGGATTTTGTATAAAAAGAATCACACATTATCTATTCTTTTGTTTCCAGCTTTTTCTCAGTATAACATCTTTGAAAATTGTCCATGTTGTTGCATGTAATAGTTGTTTCTTTCTTTTATTGTTGAGTACTATTTTATTATATGGATATACCACAATTTGTTTATTCCCCAGTTGAAGGAAATTTGGGTTATTTTTAGTATTGGGCCTTTATAAATCTGTGACTATCTATATATACATTGCTTTTCATGGACATTAGGTTTCATTTTTCTTGAATATATACCTAAGAGTGGAATTCTGGGTTATATAAGTATATATTTAACTTTGTAAGAAACTGGCAAACTCTTTCCCTAAGTGGCTGCACCATTTTACACCCTCACCAGCAACGTATGAGAGTTCTAGTTACTGCAAATCCTTGCCAAAACTTGATATTGTCTGTCTTTTTCATTGTGGCATCCTAGTGGGTGTGAGGTGTATCTCATTATGATTTTAATTTTTCACGTTTTTTCTTTTTTTAAGCTATCTTATTTATTTATTTATTTATTTATTTAAGTAGGATTCATGCCCAACATGGGGCTTGGACTCATGACCCTGAGATCAAGATTCACATGTTCTAACAGGTGGCCCTAATTGTTCGTGTTTTTTGATGCTCTTGTAAATCGTGTTTTTTAAAATTTCATTTTCCATTTTTTTTGCATATAGAAATGCAATTGAATATTGTATATGACCTTAACATCAAAGTCATTTTGTTCATTTCTCTATCAGTCTTTTGTTTTGTTTTGTTTTTTGTGTATTTTGTTTTAGATTTCCTAGGATTTTCTTTTCTTTTTTTTTTTTTTTTTTAAGATTTTATTTATTTATTTGAGACAGAATGAGATAGAGAGAGAGCATGAGAGGGGAGAGAGTCAGAGGGAGAAGCAGACTCCCTGCTGAGCAGGGAGCCCGATGCGGGACTCGATCCCGGGACTCCAGGATCATGACCTGAGCCGAAGGCAGTCGCTTAACCAACTGAGCCACCCAGGCACCCTCCTAGGATTTTCTACATAAACAGTTTGGTGTTGATTTGCACTTACCTTATTCAATTTTAGGCAGTTAAGCATACAATCCACATAACCTGGATTTTTGGCTTGTGTAGTTTTCTGGATATTTGAAAGCCTTATCTTTATAGGCCTCTGTATGCATGTTAGGATTGAAGTGTGAACCATGAATATGAAGTGGATGAACACAGTTGCAGTAATAATCATATGTAGAATTGGCATGGCAGATGGTAAACAAGGCTGTTTTGCCTTCTGGGTTTTTGAAAATTTAGAAAGAAGGTCCTGAGCTCTAAAGAACAATAAAATTTGGCTCTAGCCCAAAAAAAGCACTTCATAAAACCAAGATACAGCAGAGGATAATGGCGTTACCTCTGGCCATTTGTAAAGCCACTTGCAGTTCATTCATTGGACAAATACTTAGTGAGTGAGAGTGAGTGCTGACCAGGTACCAGGCACTGTTCTGGTACTGGGGTTGCACCAGTGAACAAAGAGTCAAAAATCCCTGTTTTGTTACATTCTAGTGGGAGAAATGCACAATAAATATTAGGCATAAAAATCTGTCTGTCTAGCTATTTATAGTGAACAGGGCTTTGGAGAAAAATTAGGTAGAGAAGGGATGGTGTGGGTGTATAGGAAGTACGCTGTTTTTAAGACCCCTGTAGACTATTTGATTAAAGCTGGAAAGTCATCAGATTCACCTCATAAACCAAGTAGTAGGAAAATAGGTTAATAATTATTCAGTCAGTGATGATCCTCTGATGAGGATTATCTCAAGTTTAGATAGGTATTCCCAAATGATTATCTTCTCTAACCTAATTGTCTTATTTGCAAGGAAGAGTTTGCAGAATAGACAGTTCCCAGCAGACTATACACTGATCCCTCACCACAAAATATCCCATTTTCACAGGAAAAAAAATTAGAATTTTTTAAAACATATGTTTTTTTTTTTTTAAGATTTTATTTGTCAGAGAGAGAGTGCGTGCACACAAGCAGGGGAAGTGGCAGGCAGAGGGAGAAGCAGGCCCCCCACTGAGCAAAATATTGGACTCCATCCTAAGACCCTGGGATCATGACCTGAGCCGAAGGCAGACGCTTAACCTACTGAACCACCCAGGCGTCCCCAAAATTTGAATTTTTTTCAACATCTACAAACACAAAATAGGAAATTCTACACAGTTGTAGAATTGTTCATTTTACCATTTTGCTTAGAAATGGTCAGTATTATGTTCGAGATTAGCGAAGAAACAGAAAAGGTGCCACTTTTGAATAATTCTACTTTGGACATTGTAAAACATCTGATGCCATAGAAACAGCACTACACCAGATGGCTATTAAATCCATGCTTTTCATTACAGATTGATGAATCAATAGACATTGGGTAAATGTGCCCAGTAAATAGCACTGCTTAGAACCTCTGAACAGAAATTCTTAGAACGGGGGTGCCTGGGTGGTTCAGTCGTTGGGCGGCTTCCTTCGGATCAGGTCATGATCCCAGGGTCCTGGGATTGAGCCCCGCATCGGACTGCCTGCTCTGCGGGGAGGCCTGCTTCTCCCTCCCACTCCCCCTGCTTGTGTTCCCTCTCGCTGTCTCTCTCTCTCTGTGAAATAAATAAAATCTTTAAAAAAAAAAAATTCTTAGAACATTCTGCACATCTACTAAAGCAAACTCAGAAGAAATACCCAAAATTATAAATGAAATCTTTGAAAAAATAAGATATATGGAAATCTTTCTCAGTTTGTGTAAGTGGTAGTGCTGCTTTATATCAGGAGTTCACCTGAAAACAGCATATGAATTGTCTTATTCAATTTTGCAGAAGAGAAACTCAATTTTGCCCATAGGCCTGAATTCCACATTAAATTATCTTTTCAAAATGCTGAATCTAATAATAATAACAGACCCTTAAAAATAGTACTCACTGTGTGCTAGGACTGTTGTAAGAAGTTTATATATATAGCTTTGCGCAGTGGCAGTATCGTAGCCGATGTGGTTTACCCGAGGCGCGATTATTGCTAATTGAAAAGAAGCTTATATATATGGGGCGCCTGGGTGGCTCAGTCGTTGAGCGTCTGCCTTCGGCTCAGGTTATGATCCCAGGGTCCTGGGATCGTGCCCCGCATTGGGCTCCCTGCTTGGTGGGAAGCCTGCTTCTCCTTCTCCCATTGCCCCTGCTTGTGTTCCCTCTCCCTCTGTGTCTCTCTCTGTCAAATAAATACATAAAATCTTAAAAAAAAATGAAAAGAAGCTTATATATTTAGTAATGTAATCATCTCAACAAATTGATGACGTAGGTACTGTAAATGTCATCCCATCTATAGCTGAGGAAATGAGGTAAAGAGCACTTAGGTAATTTACCCAAGGTCCGGTAGCTAGGAGGGGGCAAAGCCAATATTCAAAGCCAGGTAACCTGGTTCCAGAGTTTACTCTTTTTTTTTTTTGTTACTTAAAAAAATTGTGATAAAATATATATGACATGAATTTTATCATCCTAACCATTTTTAAGTAAACAAATCAGTAGTGTTAGGTACATTGACATTGGCGTGCAGTCTCCAGAACTGTTTTCATTGTGTAAAACTGAAACTGATATATCCATTAAACAATTCCCCAATCCCTTCTTCCTTTGTCACTGACAGCTACGATTCTACTTTCTATCTCTATGAATTTGACCAATCTAGGTACCTCATATATAAGTGGAATCATACAATATTTGTCTTTTTGTAACTGGCTTTTTTTACTTAACATAAAGTCCTCAAGTTTCATTCACATTGTAGCATGTGTCAGAATTTACTTTTTATGGCTATAATAATATATATACATTTTTAATAAATATGCCTTTTTAAGGTATAATATTTCATTATAGGTTTATACCACATTTTGTTTATCTGTTCATCTTTTGAAGAAAGGTTGCTTCCACTTTTTGGCTGCTGTGAATAATGCTGTTATGAACATATGTGTGCAAATATTTGCTTAAGTTCCTGCTTTAAATTCTTTGGGGGTATATACCCAGAAGTGGAATTGCTGACTCATATGGTAATTCAGTGTTTAATTTTTTTGAGCAATTGCCATATTGTTTTCCATAGGAGCTGCATCATTTGTATTCCTACCAACACACAAAGGTTCTAATTTCTCCACATCCTCACCAACATTTGTTATTGTCTGTTATTGTCTTGTTTTGTTTTTTTTGTTTTATAATAGTAGTCCTAGATCCTGATGAGTATCAAGTAGTACCTAATTGTGGTTTTGATTTACATTTCCCTAATGGCTAGTGATGTTGAGCATCTTTTCATATCCTTATTGTCCTTCATATATCTTCTTTGGAGAGGTATTTATTCAAATCTTTTGCCCATTTTTGAATTGCATTGGGTTTTTTGTTGTTGAATTATAGGAGTTCTTAGCATAACTGGATATTAATCCCTTATTAAATCTATGATCTGTAAGTATTTTCTCCCATTCTATAGGTTGGTCTTTTCTATAGGTCTATATAGGTCTCTATAGGTCTTTTCACCTTTTGATGTGCAAAAGTTTCTAAATTTAATCAAGTCCAATTTATCTATTTTATCTTTTGTTGCCTGCGTTTTTGTTGTCAGCCAAGAAGTCATTGCCAAATCCAATGTCCCCTGTGTTTTCTTCAAAGAGTGTTAATAGTTTTATTTTTTATTTTATTTTTTTTTAAGATTTTATTTATTTATTTGACAGAGAGATAGAGCACAAGTAGGCAGAGTGGCAGGCAGAGGGAGAGGGAGAAGCAGGCTCTCTGCTGAGCAGGGAACCGGACGTGAGGCTTGATCCCAGGACCCCAGGATCATGACCTGAGCCGAAGGCAGCTGCTTAACCAACTGAGCCACCCAGGCGCTCCTTTGATCTATTTTGAATTAATTTTTGTATATGGTTAAGGTAAAGATCCAACTTTTATCCTATGGCTTAATTTCTGATCTATTGTCTTTATCACCCACTCTCCATTTAAAGAGTCGACATAATGGATATAGGAAAAGTAGGTAGTAAGGAAGTGGCAGTAGCAAGTATAGATTACTCATTTAGAAATCTCAGTAGTTAGAAGGTGGAGGCAAAGAAAAAGATTGCTGTTTTTAAGTAGAGAATATTTTTCTTTAATAACATGTTCATTGGAGAAAATGTGGAGAGGTCAAAAATATTAAGATAAAATATATCTTGGAAAACAAATAATATATAATGTTTATGGATATAGAAATATGTAGTAAATGCTTAAAATCTGTGCTTGACAATGATAAATCCTGAATTCATTATAATGGTTTCCCTTGGGAGCAGAAGGGGGGAACAGGATGAGGAAAGGGTACGTAGGAGGCCTCAATCTATGATGTTAATAATTTTTAAAAAAGAGATGTCTGAAATAATATGACATAATTCTAGGATTCAACAAAGCTAGTTGATGGGTACAGAGGTATTTGTGATCTTTATTTTTATGTTTGAAATATAATAAAAATAACTTAAAAAGAACATAAGGGGCCCCTGGGTGGCTCAGTCAATTAAAGCATCTGACTTTGGCTCAGGTCATGATCTCAGCGTCCTGGGATGGAGCATCAGGCTCTGGGCTCAGCAGGGAGTTTGCTTGTCCCTCTCCTTCTGCCCCTCCCCCCACTGGTGCTCTCTCTGTCTCTCTCACAAATAAAATTAAAAAAAAAAAGATTTAAAAAATAAAAATAAACAGAACATAAAAGAATAAAGCTTAGAAAGATTTAGCCACATCAAAGGAAGGTTTAAATCTTCCTCTAAGATAGGAGGGAGGCAGAGAAAAGAGGTGAAAAAATTTTTTTTACAAAGGACCTTTGAATTAAAGAATAGAAATTTGAGGGAGCCCAGGACAGATAAATCTTAGTCTCATTTTGGTGGCAAAGTCATTTGCTGAGGGTGGATTGGGAGTACTGGGGATGGTTTTGAGAGTTTCAACTTGGTTGGAAAGTTTGACAGATTCAGGATAGGAGTTGTGCAGAAACAAAGAAGTTGATTGCTGAATAGCATTGAAGGGCCACCAAAGGATGGTTGTCAGGAATTTGTTGTTGGGCAAGATACCACAATTACGTGAATTTGCTAGCATTGCTTTGTGGCCAGGAGAACAATAAAAGAAAAAAATAAAAGCAAAAAATTGAATGATACATATTGGATTAAGGTTGTATTAGGAATAATTGGGTTGTAAGGGCAAGAAATCCACTCTAACAAAAGTCAGTGGGGAGCTATTGTAAGGTTTCAGGAGACAATCATAAGGGCAACCAAAGACAGAAACACAGACATCTCTTCAGTATGTTCATCTCTGGGATTTGTATCTTTCTTGAGTGCCTTACTCTGCACATGGCTGTACTGACACGGTACTTCTTTTGTGTAAGTCCCCACCCTCCTCATGATTGCAGATTTGATTCATTTGTGGGTTATAAAATCAGTTAAGTTGGTTGCAACCAGTTTTTTTACAAAAGAAGTTCAATACAGTTAGTAAGGTTATTTTAAGCTGTGTGTGTGTTTGCATATTTATTGCAACATAAAGTTAATCACATTTATTGAGTGCCTGCTATGTGCCAAACAGGGATACATTAGTAAATTAACCAAAATCCTTGCCCTTTGCTTCCTCCTGCCCAAGAACTTCTCAGAATACAAGGCAGAGTAGGCAGAGTTCAGTTGCCCCATGGGAAGGGCAAGGGGTCAGTGCAAGGGGTAGGGACAGAAGCGTTGTAGGAAACTTGTCTGAGCTATATAGATCTTGCACTGAGTAGGAAACAGGTTTTGTGCCCCTGGGGGTTCAGCTGTACAGGGCCTGCCTAAGGCCACACCTGGAGCAAGAGAATCTTGTTCCCACCCCTAGTCTTTCACCAAGTAACAAGCAACATTAGTCTACCACTTGGGGTGGGGGCAGGAACACGAAGACACCTCTATGCACAGGTATAGAAGACCTGCTGTGGGGTGCCTGGGTGACACAGTCACTTAAGCGGCTCTTAATTTTGGCTCAGGTCATTATCTCAGGGTCCTGGGATCAAGCCCTGCCTTTGGACTCCCTGCTCAGTGGGGAGTCTACTTGAGGATTCTCTCTCTCCCTCTCTCTCAAATAAATAAATCTTAAAATATATATATATATATATATATATAAATAAAGACCTACTAAAAACTGAGGATGAAGCAAGAACTTTCAGAGAAATTCTCCAGTAATCCATTCCTCACATTAAAACACAAGGTATTGTCAGTTTAGCACTGGAAGAATTTGAAGCTGTGATGCACTGAAGCTAACAAAAACAATAAGACCAAACCCAGCTCACCTATGCCCTAGATTGATTCAGATCCCCACCCTAATGGCCTGGCAGAAACAGGTATGCTTATTTCCAGGCATAAATACTGTTTTCCTCAGTTTCTACTTTTTAGACATAGTATCTAAAAAATAAAAATTAAGAGATATACAAAAGAAGCAACACAAATACAACCAGACCTAGAGATTGTCCAGATGTTAAAACTATAACATAGGGATTTTAAGTAAGTAATTAAAGAATCTAAAGGAAAAATTCCTGCCTTTATGGAATTTATAATCTAGTCGACAGAGACAGACAATAAGCAAAATAAATATATAGTGTGTTAGATGGTGGTGAGTGCTGTGGAGAAAAAGCAGAGAAGGACGCGTGGGTGATTTGGGGAGTGGAAGGAGAAGGTGACATTTGATAAATGACCTAAAGGAGATAAGGAAGCAAGTTAAGAGGATATCTGGAAGGAAAATGTCCAGGGAAGGGCGGGTGTGGGGGGAACAGCAAGTGCAAAGGTACCGAGGTGAGAGGGTGGCTATGTATGCTGTGTGGTGAGGTTTTCCTCTCTGGTGGTGGGAGCAGGCACTATTCCCTGTCCTGTGTGAGCTACAGGTATTTTTCCCTCATTACTTTTGACTGTTTTCTCTTTTCCGCCTTAGATGGTTCCTTCACACACATGTGCTGACCAGTAGTCAGCTGATAAAACTTGAAGGGGACCTTTTGTAGATCTCTAGAATTTATGCAGGGCTTTCCTTTGTTGTACTTTGCCCTGTAAACTCTAGCTCTTTTGACCCTCTCTAAACTTGCAGCTCTTTGTTCTCAATCTGGGAGACTGCTGGGTTCTGTTTGGGTTATTCCTCCTCACGCACGTAACAGCCTAGAAATTCTTTCAGGCAGTAAGCTGGGGCAATTGTACAAGATACCTCATTTGTTTCTCATCTTTTGGAGAATCACCATTTTCATTTCTTTCTTTCTTTTTCTTTTTTTAAAGATTTACTTATTTAGGAGCGCCTGGGTGGCTCAGTCGTTAAGCGTCTGCCTTCGGCTCAGGTCATGGTCCCAAGGTCCTGGGATGGAGCCCTGCATTGGGCTCCCTGCTCAGCGGGAAGCCTGCTTCTCCCTCTCCCACTCTCCCTGCTTGTGTTCCCTCTCTCGCTGTGTCTCTCTCTCAAATAAATAAAATCTTTTTTAAAGAAAAAGGATTTACTTATTTATTTTAGAATTTGAGAGAGAAAATGTACGGTGGGGAGGGGCAGAGGGAGAGAGAGAATCTCAAGCATTTTTTTTTTTTTAGATTTTATTTTTTATTTATTTGTCAGAGAGAGAGAGCACAAGCAGGGGAGAGGCAGGCAGAGGGAGAAGCAGGCTCCCCTCTGAGCAAGGAGCCTGATTCAGAATTCGATCACAGAACCCTGGGATCATGACCTGAACTGAAGGCAGACGCTTAACCGACTGAGCCACCCAGGTGTTCAGTCTCAAGCATTTCTTGATGTCCATTGTCTTGAAAAGCATTTCATATATTTTTGTTACTTGTTTGTTTTTTCTTTGTTTCAGGTAGGAGGGTAAATCTGATCTCTGTTACACTCAGTTTTGGCTGGAGGTGAAAGTCTCATCATTTAGTTTTTAACAGGATCCTTCTAACTGTTGTATTAAGAACAGACTAAAAGTTATCAAGGGTGGAAGCAAGGAGACCCATTTGGGAGAGAAATATAATCAAGTGAGAGATGATGAAATAAAATATAATTTTCACTGTATGTTATGGTCAAATAAGTTGAGAACCATTGATCTCTCTCCATCTCTCGTTTCAAATTTTCAAATGTTTAACTCTGATCATTTAATGGTCCTCCTCTAAGTTAAGTCTTTAATGCCCCCATCCTCCTACTCCCACATAGCCCATTCAGTTATTATAAGGAGCTTTGGAGGAGGTTGGTGTAGATAGGGGCAAATTTCTTTTTTTTTTTTTTTTTTAAGATTTTATTTATTTATTAGAGCATGAGCAGTGGGGGGGAACAGAGGGAGACGGAGAAGCAGACTCCCCGCTGTGCAGGGAGCCCAAAGTGGGGCTCAATCCCAGGGTCCTCGGATCACGACCTGAGCCAAAGGCAGATGCTTAACAACTGAGCCACCCAGGTGCCCGAGAGGGGCAAATTTCTTAAAGAAAAGGGGAAAGGAAGAACCATGCTAAAGTGGGGAAAATATCTTCTAAGAAGAGATTCCAAAAGATGTATTCTAAAACAAGGTATCCATGTCTATTTTTAGTGGTCTTTAAATTCTCTTTCAGAGGAATGATTTTGTCATTTGATTTTTTTGTCATCTTCACGGTGAGTGATGGAAGATGGCTCTGAGCCTTTTCCAGACCTGCTCTGTGATCCTAGGCCTGCAGGGAAAAGTCCCCAAGTATTGCCGAAGGACAGAGACTAATGTCATTTAACTGCCTTCTGTTCATCCTGAAAATTCTGAATTGACATTCATAAGCTTCAGTTCTGGTGGCACTACTGAATATAGTTTTACAAATTGATTTTCTTATGTAAGGAAAGTAATTACATGGACAAATATTATAAAGGAAACTTTAAATTTGAAAATTAAAATATTTTACATTTGAAAAAATTTAATTCATTTGTTTTAAAGATTTTATTTGGCACAGAGAGAGAGCACAAGCAGGGGGAGTGGCAGGCCGAGCTAGAGGGAGAAGCAGGCTCCCTCCCCGCTGAGCAGGGAGCCTGATGTGTGGTGCTAGATCCCAAGACCCTGGGATCATGACCTGAGCTGAAGGCAGACACTTAACTGACTGAGCGACCCAGGCGCCCTCTTTTTGTTTGTTTTTATTCTTTTTTCCTTTCTTCCTGGGACCACACTCTCCTTTGAGAGTGACTTTCCTACTTTTGGTATTTAAATGCCCTTTTATGAAATTATGATGATGGATGATGGTGTTTGATTTCTTTTACTATCCTTTTTTGACTAAATTTATTTTTTTTCAGAACTAGTTTGTCATCCATGAAATCCGCCATAGTGAGATCCTTATTTAAATGGTTGGTCTTGAAATCAGGCTGAGTGGCAAGGGAAATATTGGTGATGATCAGGGTGAACCAGAAATATGACTGAGAGATCAAAGTACTGGAGTCCTCCAGTGGCTCCCAAGTAAGGGATCATGGGAACCTGCAGAACCAAAAGGCTAGAAAGAAGGGGTTAGGGGTTATGATTAGAGAGATTTGTCATTTGATATCCTAAAGGTGAGGCATTTCAGAATGGTGGCAGAATCCATAGAGTAGCAGTGTTTATGGAGATAAAAGGCATTGTGAGAAATTTTATACCTTGGTCATTTTTTCTTTATTTGATGAGGGATATTGACTGTTGGGGCTAAACCAAGTATGTTTAGTACATGGCTAAAACAAGAAAAACAAAAAAAGATCTCTTTCCCTCCTGCTGACTTTTTGTACAAATCTAAACTTAGGACAAAATATGTGTTTTCCCTCCCTCCCATCTCATCCTTCCTACCTGCTTGTTCTTCCTTAAAAAGATATTTTAATTGGAGGTGTGCTGCAAGTAAAAACTATCACTTGAGCTTACTGCCAGCCATACAGCTTACTGCCATTGACTTTGGTACAACTTTTTTTGATTTTTAAAGAGGTGGTGCTGGGGCACCTGGATGGCTCAGTCCCCCTGCTCATGCTCTCTCTTGTTATCTTTCTCTCTTGCAAATAAATAAAATCTTTTAAAAAATAAATAAAGACATCGTGCCATACAACTTTGTAATAATAACTTCAGTAGGAATTACTATAGGGATTATTTAGTAGGACTTCTAATTGTGTCTCCAGTTCTCTGCAGAGTGGAACCCTCAGGTTCTTTTTTTCCCCACCTTAAAAGAATTTTTTTTTAAAGATTTTATTTTTTTGCTTGAGAGAGAAAGAGAGCACAGAGGGAGGGGGAGAAGCAGATTCCCTGCTGAGCAGAGTCTGAAGCAGGGCTCAATCCCAGGACCCTGAGATCATGACCTGAGCCAAAGCAGATGCTTAACCAACTGACCCAGCTAGGCGCCCCCCCAATTTTTTTTAAGTCAACTCCACGCTGAGTTGGCCACTTAACCAACTGAGCCACCCAGACACCCCCCACCTTTAAAATGTTTAATTTTTTTATTGTTAAACTGACCTGTGCTTATATAGATGACTTGTAAGACACAGAGAAGTACAGAGAACAAAAATTCATAATCCAACATGTAATAGCCACTTTTTTTAAAAAAAGATTTTATTTATTTAAGTAATCTCCATACCCAACATGGGTTTAAGCTCACAACCCCCATATCAAGAGTTACACACTCTTCTGACCGAGCTAGCTGGGCAGCTGTAGTAATAACCACTTTTATTTTATTTCATTTTTCTAAGATTTTATTTATTTATTTGACAGCGGGAGAGCACAGGCAGGGGGAGCCGCAGGCAGAGGGAGAGGGTGAAGCAAGCTCCCTGCTGAGCAAGGAGCCTGATGCGGGGCTTGATCCCAGGACCCTGAGATCAGGACCCCAGCTTAAACCAGGACCCCAACTGAAACCAAGAGTCAGCCAGACGCCCCTTTAATATACAGATTTTGTCCTTCCCTCCTAGCCACTAATACTGAATACTACTAGTCTTTGGCGTTTTAATGTATTCAGTGCATTTATAGCCTCATGACATAAAGTTGACCAGTACTCAGATGTTATATACAGCGTGTTTAATAGTTGTAACATTACTAGGTCTATTAAAATTTTTTCCTACTGACTAGACTTAATATGTATTTAAAGTTATTCACCAGTTGTGAGAATTTTTAAATTATTATTTATATCCTATTTGCTTAGAAAAAAGATTTTGTGCAATTTATAATAAATAAGACCCTACAGTAGGACTTTTTTAAAAATATTTTTTATTTTTTTTAAAGATTTTATTTATTTGACAGACACACAGCGAGAGAGGGAACACAAGCAGGGGGAGTGGGAGAGGGAGAAACAGGCTCCTGGCTGAGCAGGGAGCCCAATGTGGGGCTCGATCCCAGGACCCTGGGATCATGACTTGAGCTGAAGGCAGACGCTTAATGACTGAGCCACCAGGCGCCCCTACAGTAGGACTTTTAAGCATTAAAGGTAAAAAAAAACCTCAAAGAGGAAATAGGATAATTATACCTAAAATCCAGACCCATTCAGTAAACATAATTTAGTATTAAATATAGTTCTTCCTGACGTTTTTGGTAAAAATGAAACTCTGGCTCTTTGGGATAGCTCAGGTTCATTCTTTTGAAATTATGGCTTTTTTTTTTCCACCCTGTCACCAACCATTCCCTTTTAGTCAGCAAGTCTTTCATCTGAACCTTCACCCTAGAATTTAAGGTTTTTCTGTTTCACCCTATTTTTGTCTCAGTCTGAAATCAAGCTGTTGTACTAAGTGACGTTTTTAGTGTCTAAGGGAATATATGCATTTGCAGTTAAATTTGCCCCTTTGGCTGTGGCTATGAAGAAATTCCCAGAGAGGATAATTCCCAGAGTGGACCCTAACCTTTGAACTATTTTATTTTAATTAATTAATTAATTTATGTATTTATTTTTAAACCTACATCCATGGAGGGTCATTTTTTTTTTTTTAAGATTTTATTTATTTGACAGTGGGAGACACAGCGGGAGAGAGAACACGAGCATGCAGAGTGGGGGGACAGAGAAGCAGGCTTCCCACTGAGCGGGAGCCCGATGCGGGGCTCCATCCTAGGACCCTGGGACCATGACCTGCGCCAAAGGCAGACGCTTAACGACTGAGCCACCCAGGCGCCCCCTTAGGAACTATTTTAATGAGCTTCAAAGATGTAGATTTTTCATTTTAGAGCAAGAAAGTGCTTGTTTTTCTGCCTTAATTGCAATGTCTGTTTGGAAAGACAAGATAGATTGGCTTAAGGTGGAATCAGAATGTGATGCTAGTGAGACTCATATTCTGGAGACGAAAAGCAGAGAGCCAAAAGCTGACCTTGGTTAGTCAGTCAGGGATGGAGTGGGGGAGAACGTCAAAGATAAAAATGGTGAGTAGCAGTGGTTAAGGGGAAAGGATGATTGGCTGAGGGCTTAGGGTCTGTAGCAAGAAGGAGAACACTGGTGGCCAAGTCAGGACCTTTAAACAGGGCCTTGTGACTGGGCACTAGAAAAGCCTTTGTGTAAAGTATTCCCAATACTGACACTTATTTCTCACCTGCTGTGTACTAGGTGCAGTGGTCATTGTTAGGGGGAATAAAAAAAATGATATGTCCTTTTAGAGAATTTCACTATCTAGTAGGAAAGATGGACATAAATGAATAATTATATTAATAAATGCTAACATTTCCCACTGTCTCCAAGGATATAAACTCCAAGAGAACACAGAAAAATATGTCTGCTTTTACGTCTGACACGTAGTAGTTGTTTAGTAAATATTAACAGAATAAATGAATTTGCTTAACCTTTCCCAGTTTACTGAAGTGCCTTCATAGATAGGTCATTTTAGTATTCTACTTTTTGCTCCTGTTTATCCCCTCTGCGTTGTAAGCAAGATGATAGCAGTATCTGTAAGAATAATAGTGTAACATAAAGCAGAATAAATTCAATTAAATGAAAGTTCAAATATGAGTTATAAAGGAGGAAAAATTAATTCTGGCTTGGTAAGTTCACAGCCTCTTTCAGGATATGGCCTTTTAACCAGGCCATTTAAAAGGAGAATAAGGGGGGTGCCTGGGTGGCTCAGTTGGTTAAGCATCTGCCTTTGGCTCAGGTCATGATCCCAGGGTCCTGGAATCCAGCCCCACATCGGGCTCCTGGCTCAGAAGGGAGCCTGCTTCTCCCTCTGCCTCTCTCCCTGCTCATGCTCTCTCTCTCTCTCTATCTCTGTGTCATAAATGAATAAATAAATCTTTTTAAAAATTTAAAAAAAAATAAAAGGAGAATAAGGTTTTGATAAACAGAGTAGTGGAAACTAGTAGCTTTTGTAGCCATATCTTACACCAGATGAGTTGTTATACCTGTCCTGGATCTAGAGTAGCCACATACTTTCAGCACCCTTCCTCTTTCCCTAGTGTTTTTTTTTTTTTTCAATGAAGGGTCCTTTGGCTTTCTACAACCCATCAGATACTATTCCATCTTGATAGAGTTTATTTATTTCTTGTTCATATTCCTCTCTTACCCAGGGAACCCCTCATTTTGTTTCTTTTTTTTTTTTAAGATTTTATTTATTTGAGAGAGAGAATGAGAGAGAGCACGAGAGGGAAGAGGGTCAGAGGGAGAAGCAGACTCCCTGCTGAACAGGGAGCCCGATGTGTGACTCAATCCTGGGACTCCAGGATCATGACCTGAGCCGAAGGCAGTCGCTTAACCAACTGAGCCACCCAGGTGCCCTCATTTTCTATTTCTGAAAATGAAATACTTTTTCATGCTCATTATTTAGATTATAACGTAGAAAACTCAGGGACCTCCCCTTTCTGACAGGCTTATCTCTTAAATTTATGCTCATCTCTGTGCAAACATACATGTGTTTGAGAGAAGGTCGGGAAAAGAAGAGATGGAAAAGATTTTATTTATTTATTTTTTAAAGATTTTATTTATTGATTTGACAGAGAGCGAGAGAGCGAGAGCAGGAACACAAGCAGGGGCGAGTGGGAGAGGGAGAAGCAGGCTTCCCGCAGAGCAGAGAGCCCGATGCGGGGTTGGATCCCAGGACGCTGGGATCATGACCTGAGCCAAAGGCAGACGCCCAATGACTGAGCCACCCAGGCACCCCTGGAAAAGATTTTAAAGTGGGATGTTTGGCAAAAAGGAATAAATGACTGTTAGGAAAGAGAAATTGGCAGGACTTCTTAACTGATTGGATTGGGGAAGTAAGGAATAGAAACAGGTCAAAGATAACTGGAATCTATAGAATGTGTATTTTAAGTGCTAAACCTCAGCACTTAATGGCCCCTCAACCTGGTTGCTCCTTCCTAGTACCTGGCTTACTCCTTGTTAAGCTGTCCGTTCTTCCAGATTTATTTATCTAATGGTACCTTCCCCCGGTAATTCATATTAACCCATTTACCTTATTTTATTTTTGTAATACCACTTGCCACTTTCTGAAACTGTCTTCTTGTTTGACAGTCTTTGTCTTCTAGAGAAATCTTTGTGAGTGTTGGTCCTTGTCCACTGATTGCTAAGTCCCATTGCCCAACCTTCTTACTGTATGTCTTAACATAGTAAACCGAAATAGTATAGATTTTAACTTCAAAAAAATAATAATGCTACTTATTAAGATTGGATTGCTTAGAGACCTAAGGTTTCTATATTCTAACTCCCTTTTTATGATGCAAAATGGATTCTCTCATAATAGCTTTCATTCCTGGTTCTTTCTTAACTGGTACCTAATGACAAACTAATACTTACCAAGGCCTTATAGCCAAAAATCTATCCTAGGCAACTGATTGATGTTAACATTGTGTTTTCTGTCCTCTGAGAACTAGGAACTAAACATTGACGTCTTTGTGTATTGTGAGGATGAAAGTCGTTCAGTTATTTTTCAGAGCAGGCTTGGTGCATGCCATTTTGTTAAGCTACCTTAAGAACTGAGGGTGTACATCCTGCTGTGTGTGAAAAATTTGGTATTATGTTTATTAATGTACCATCTGACATCTGAATTATGCTTTTGAGTTTTACAGATTTCCAAATTCCTTGCAAACTCCTAAGAATAAATCTCAGATCCTAGTGTAAAGCCTAATGATTTCAGTTCAGTCCTTTCATTCTCCAAGATCCACTCTTCATTCTTAGTTTGGCATAGTACCAAGGATATTGATAAATGTTGGTTGCCAAATAAATGTAAAAATTCTGTTCACTGTAAGTCATTGTAATTAGTAATAATAGCTGTCATTTATTTTAAGTGCCTTCAAAGGAGGAGACTCTGCTAGGCAACAATTTATCTTGATAATCTCACAACAACCTTGACAAGAAGGTGGTAACTATTTTCATTTTCTATTTGAAGAAACTGTGGCTTAGAAACATTTACTTCCCCAAGATCACACAACTAGAAATGAATAGAAGTTGATTTATCACCTAGGTCTGTGTGTGACTTCAGAGTTTGTCATTTTACCATAATGCTTGGCTGCCTGTATCATTTAATTTGATGGAGGCACTAATAATGACACCCACATTGGGCTCATATGTTACTAATAATCCCTCTGTATCACAGCCACACACATTCTTAGATTTCCTGGCTGAGATAACTTTACATAATTCTGTTAAATTTCTCAAATTTAACTAATGGTGCTAGACAAATAGGAAGGGGATTTAAAATCTCTGTTTATTTGAAATAATCTCATGATTGTCATAATTAAACAGTAACCTGAGTTTATAGTTCAGAAGTTGAAGCCAGCAAAAATTTAATCTTTACATTAGCAGCAACTTCGTGTGTGTGTGTGTGTGTGTGTTTGCCTAGAAAGAGAGAGCAATTACTAATTATCCAATTGGAAGAAAGGGGTGACTTGTACTTATAAAAAGGATTAAGATGACGGAGTATACCAAACAATCTACAAGCCAGATGAGTAATATTCACAATAATTCTGTCAGAGAAGAGAGAGCTGTTGTGGTCGGGGAAGCTGCTTGTTATGAAATCCACTGTAGCGCTAGATCACATAAGAGTTGCTGTAAGCGTGCTGAATGTTCTGTTACTGCTTCTCTGGTCCTATTTAAGTTGGGGGTGTTGTGAGGAAGAGGTTAACATTAAAAGGTTGAGAGCAAACGGTGAAGGTTTATTTTGACTTTATTTTTGGCTTTTTACAACACTTGGAATAAAAAGCGTTTTGTTTTATTTTGTTTTCAGGCATAATGATATCCATCCCTCAGTGAGAATTGGTTCTTCATGGTATTTTGTCATATTCACAAGGGAAACCAGGGTCTTTATGTTTTGTTGTAGAACAAGTGAAGAGAACTATACCCATTTCAGTGTGGCTTCAGTCCATTTGATCCGTTGAGTTTAATTAAACTGACTGTATAAAAGAGCCAATGAAACTCAACCGCTTCCCTTTGGTACATTTAGATTATAGTGAATAACAGTATTGTCACTGATCCATTGCTGTGCATACTGCTCACTAAACATGTCTTTTTTATCCACTAATAGTTCCTTAATTTTATGTTTGTCCCTTTACTAGGTTAAAGTAAGTTCTTTATTGATAATTTATGAAACTGCTTTATATTTACCCTTAATGTCTGCTTCAGCTAAGAATACCCACTAAGTTACATAAACATTTTAGCAAATGAATTAAATTTAATTAAATTTAATTTCAGAAGTACTGAATACAGAATGGAAAACCAGCAAAATTAGGTTTGGCAAGGGCATTTGAAGCAGTCACCGTGGTAATTCTGATCATCTCTTAAGAAAACCAAGATACGAATGATACTAGAATAATAACCCTTAATATTGAGCTAAGTTTCTTTTCTTTTTCTTTCTTTCTTTCTTTTTTTTTTTTTCCTTCTTAAAATTCACCATGAGTTTTGGTTAAAGTAAGGAGGGCAAAAAGTACTCACTTGATGCTGACTTATACATTAAATCAGGGACTTTTCTGTTTAAGTAAGTAGCCATGAGTAGCCATGGAGAAGGAGTAAGCAAGCATGACCCGTCTGTGGTCTGCACTTGAACTGTCTGAAAACCAGATTTGATTTTTTTTTTTTAAAGGTAATTCTTTTTTTTTTTTTTTTAAAGATTTTATGTATTTATTTGACAGAGAGAGAGATAGCAAGAGCAGGAACACAAGCAGGGGGAGTGGGAGAGGGAGAAGCAGGCTCCCCTCCGAGCAGGGAGCCGGATGTGGGACTCGATCCCAGGACCCTGGGATCACGACCCGAGCCGAAGGCAGACGCCTAACGACCAAGCCACCCAGGCGTCCCAAAGTGGATTTGATTTTAATAGGAACTTCAAATGAGACTCCATAGGTGGGTCCTTCAGAATATGTATGTATGTAATATATATCAGACTAATGTGATTTGAAGAGACAGCTAAGAGCCAAAACTTCTAACCATTTTTTAAAAGGCCAGTTAGCTAAACATATTTAATTAATTAGGATTCATTCATTTAGTTGACATACAGTTTAAAATTAAATGTGAGTGAAGGAAATAGATATGGAAGAGATGGGGAAAGGTTTAGAATTGGAGGGTCCCTAAACTGCCAGTGTAGGGAGTGGTAGAGACAGTATTACTACCTTCTTCCCAGTTTCACCTTGGGTGACCCTAATTGCAGTTCAATCATTCTGAGCTGCTTTTGAGAGCTAGTGGAGCGAGATTATATTACAGCCTAGTAGTATGTAATTCAGTTTTGCTGGAGGTCACCATCCTCTTCCAGGTTGTGGGTGGTATCTCTTAGTGTCATTCAGAGGTGAGGACTATTTAATGGCAGGCAGCCTGAAGGTGCTGATAGCATGGAGGCCTTTATTGGTAAGCTTTGGGAAATCTGATTCCCAGAAAGAGTGAAACATCATAAACTCTGTAGAGGGTGTGAGTTTCACCTATTATACAGTTAAAAGGTAATATAGGACTAAAAAGGATCTTGCTAAGTAGAATTGAGAGAAAATATAAACAAACTTTGAATATTTAAAAATTTTTTTCAAAAGCAGGTTTTTATTTTATATTTTCTTTTTTTTTTTTTTTAAAGGTTTTATTTATTTGAGAGAGAGAGAGAGAATGAGAGAGAGAGCACGAGAGGGAAGAGGGTCAGAGGGAGAAGCAGACTCCCCGCTGAGCAGGGAGCCCGATGCGGGACTTGATCCCGGGACCCCAGGATCATGACCTGAGCCGAAGGCAGTCGCTTAACCAACTGAGCCACCCAGGCGCCCTATTTTATATTTTCAACTGGACTAGCATGAACTGGTACCTCCTTTAAAGAGCCTGGCATTCCATCTAAAAAAAAAATTACCAAGACAGCTTTTGAAAGATAATTGACTATATTGTGGCAAGATATTTTCCCTCCCTCAACCTTTTTTTATGAACGATTTTAAATATACAGAAAAGTTAAGAGAAGTAAAATGATCACCCACCACCTAGATTCAATAATCGTTATAGTTTTGTCATATTTGCTTTGTTTATATATGTGTATTTTATTTTATTTTATTTAAAGATTTTATTTATTTATTTGACAGAGAGAGACACAGCGAGAGCAGGAACACAAGCAGGGGGAGTGGGAGAGGGAGAAGCAGGCTTCCCGCTGAGCAAGGAGCCCGATGTGGGACTCGATTCCAGGACCCTGGAATCATGACCTGAGCCGAAGGCAGACGCTTAACGACTGAGCCACCCAGGCGCCCTATATGTGTATTTTATTTATTTGCTTTGTTGAACAGTTTGGAAGCTTGAAACATGTTTCTCTCCTAAACACTTGAAAATGCATTCCAGAAAATGAGGACATTTGCTTATATAACCAGAATACCACTGTTATACTACACAATAATTCCTTAATATCATCTGTTATCCATGTGTAGCAAGATATTTTAAGTTTGTTTCTCCTTACTCCAATAACTCTACCCCTCCCAGGGCCTTATATTTCCTTATTGCTTTGCCATGAACCTGATGCCATGTGAATCCTCTGGATTCAACCCTGTTGCCTTCTAAACTTTGACCTAGTGTTAAAAGCCTAAAATTTCCCCAAATTGGACATTTGTTTTGGACTATATCTCTTTCTTGGTTGTATTCCTATTAGAATTTTACACTATTAAAACAGACTGAGGAGAGACTTCTATGATGAACAAGTTCATTTCCCTTATTTTGCAAGTGGCCACTTTGAACTGGTGTTTCTGTGGAGTACTAAGAAAAGTGCTGGATTGGGAAATGAAAGATTTAGATTCTGGTGCCAGGTCTGTAATGAACTAACTATAAATAAGTAACTAGGCAAGTCTGCAAATAACTTCCTTTCTCTGAACTACATTTTATTCATGTGTGAAGTGAGAGATTAATTTGGATAACCTCTAACATTCTGTTAATCAGTGAATCCAGGGATTTTGACCTGTAATTCCACACTACCTTACTGCTTGCCCTCTAGTGACTCTTGTAGCCTATAATCCATAAGGACAGTTTTATGTCTTTTTCTTTTTGAAGGTCCATGCCATTGTCGGGAATGAAAGATCACTTTGCACAAAGTGAGTGCTGAAGTTGATACATCTATTCCTTCCAGAGGCTGTTAATCCTGGAAGGGAATATAAGGAACTTCAGTGGAGCAGAAGGTCATGCAGAGGCTTAGATACTTCAGTTGAATCGCTCATAATGCTGGCGTTGGTGACAGTGATAATGACAGCAAACATTTACTGTGCACTAAATACGGTGCTGAGCACTTTAAATGTATTAATTGAATGGATTAAGTGGGTTAATAAATGCAGAATGCATAGAATAATGCCTAGTACATGGTGTAGCTTTATAAGTAATAGCTGCTATTATCATTTTTATTATTATATTTTTGTGGTGGTGGTTGTAATCTTCACAGCAACTCTATAAGGTAGGTGCTATTTTTATCCATTTTGCAGATAGGGAAGCTAAATGCCAGAGGTTAAATCAGGAAATAGAATTCAAATTTCTAGTCTGTGTAGTTGAGTCTTTATTTGGTTAAGAATGCCTAAGTACATTGAGTAGCTTTTTACTTGGAGTAGCCAGGGAAGGCCCCTTTGAGGAGGTGACATTTAGGCTGAATTTGAAAGATAAAAAGGGAACAGACAAAAATGGCGGGGGTGCCCCCCCTCCAGCAGGTGTGGAGACGTGTGCCAGAAGGAGTTCTAGGTAGAGTAAGGCAGGTGCAAAGGCCTGATGGGAAGAATAGATTTGATAAGGTTCTCAACATAGAAATGTCACCTTCTTATTGAGTTCCTCAGTGTCACCTTCTCATTGAGTTCTTCCCTGAATACAACTACACACCTATACACTTTTCCCTCCTCTCTTTTTTATTTTCTCCTTAACATTTATCACTGTCTCACATACTGTATAATTTCTTTTGGTTCCTCTGTTTCCCCACAAAATGGGAAATAAGTTCCATGAAGACAGGGATTTTTGTCTGATTTGTCTGTGTACCTGGAGCCTCTCTTAGGCCCCGGGCCTTTTTTCAGCAAATTAGAAACAAGTCTCCTTCCCAAGAGACTGCAGCCCCATGCCAGGACATGCAACTTAGCTAGCAAAGCATGATCTGGATTGCAACCTCTTCCTACTTCCTCAGTTAGGAGCCCTTACACAGGACGGAATTGAACAAACATTGCATGACAGACCTATATGCATCCATAGTATATACAGCACTGTTAGCATGTAGCAGTATCTGACTAAATATTTACAGAATGATGGGCTAGTTTCTTTTTTTTTTAAGATTTTATTTATTTATTTGAGAGAGAATGAGAGATAGAGAGCCCGAGAGAGAAGAGGGTCAGAGGGAGAAGCAGACTCCCTGCTGAGCAGGGAGCCCTATGCGGGACTCGATCCTGGGACTCCAGGATCATGACCTGAGCCGAAGGCAGTCGCTTAACCAACTGAGCCACCCAAGCGCCCCAATGGGCTAGTTTCGAGTGAGGAGGGGAGAGTGGTTATGGGATGAGAGGTGGGCGGAAACCAGATCTGGTAGGGACTTCCAAGGAGTTTGTTTTTTGTTTGTTTTCTTTTTCCCCCTAACGGCAGTCATCTGGGAAGTCCCTTGGAATACTTTTCATTGAATCATAATCTTCTGTATTTTTAATAAGCAGTGCAAGTAATTCTGTAGTAGAGAAAGACATAGGCCAAGTTAGTTGAAGTCCAGCTTTCAATAGTTTTGGACATTGGCCTCAGAGATCTCTCTCCTGCCTACTTATCTCACCCTTGTCTATTTGGCATTGCATTTTGCCTGCATATGTTGGTTTACCATGTCCTATCACGATCTGTGCGAGGGGCTTTGGGATAAGATGTATATGAAATGGCCATTTTTTTTTCTTGTAACTTTAAATCGAGATGCAGTATGGTAGGTAGAATTTTTCAGTCAGGGTTGTCGAAAATACAGAACCTCTGGTCCTCGCGACTGAATAGTGAGTGAGGGGGGTAATGAGGGTACCTGAACATTATTCTATTTAGGAATTTCCCAAATGAATTAGTCAAGACCATCTAATTTTTTCATCAGCTTCCACCCTTAGTCCCCCAGAACACCAGCCTTCACTGATGTTATTTAGGGTTCCATGTTCACTGTGGAAATGACAGCTGGAATCTTGGCATTGAATGACTATTTGAGCTTTTGTTTCTCTTTCATGCTGATGTTTTTTTGGCACCCCAGGCCACATTTGAGAATTCACTTTCTCTCTGAGAGATTTTTGTTGGCAGTTTTTATCTTATTGCCTTTCTCTTCTATGATAGGATAACGATACAGCTTGAAAAAGAAGGAAACTGCAGAGGTTTATTGATGGAGTTCCTGCCCCACCATGCCCTAGGCCTAGAATGTGCATGCTTCTGGTGAATCACTGCTGTTAGTTAATATTTAGTATTTACTGATCCTCATATCCCAGTATTGTGCAAAGCATAGAATCTGCCCAAGGGACTTAATAGCTAAATCACCCACTTGATCTGTTGGCTTTCTCCCTCCCTCATCTTTGTTGGTGGCTACAAGGAGGAATATGGGAGATATAAAACTGTAAGCAAGAGGAAAATCTAGACTATGTAGCTTTATTGCTGCCTGGAAAGTGCCTGGGAGTTCAGTTGCAAGGATTTGATGCTCTATGCAGCTGCCATAAATAACCTGCTCTCATTGGGGTGAGGATGAAATATTTCCACATGGTTGCTCAAGTCTCTTTTCTCTTTGCCCTGATGCTCCCTCCTTCTTTCTTTCATTAATTGCTTTGCAGTTGCTGATGCAATTAAAATGAGATGTGTCTGCAGCCTCTGTGGTTTGCTGTCAGGGCCCTCTCTCTAAGGTCTTCATCTTGCTGCTAGGGATGAGTGAACATCTGATTTTGAAGCAAGAGGAGGGAGGGACCTGTGGCTGTAGTTAAATGCGTTTTTCTAAAAGCAGCAGCTTGCAGAGCTAGATTTCTCCTGACACTCTAATCATTTTACCAAGCCAAGCCTTAGTCCCTTGTGCTGTTCATTAATGGGGCTTATATTTGGCAGCGCAGTATATAGAAATGAATCCTGCTGAATTGCTTTTGTTGGTGATATAGAAAGTGCTTTTCATTTTTAAATAGGTGAGAACAAGATGGAAACAGCAGTCTCAAAGTGCAGAAGAGTCAAAACCAAATCCACAGGTTTCTATGGAAAACAAGAACCTGATATTAAGCAAACTGGACTGCAACACTTAGTCTGTTTGGGGTCACTGGGTAGAATATGTATCTCCCTCCTGGCTAGCATTTCAGCTTGACTCTGACTTCTTTTCCCTTTTGCTTGTCTTTGAAATCATAGCAAAAAGCTCAGAGGATCTAACTGTTGTGTTTCTACTCAGTTTCTGGTAGAGGAGGGTTGACTGCTTGCTTTACCAGTGCTGTTTGGTAATCATATAGCAGGTAGGTTACTGTGTGACATGAATTCTTCATCTGCCTACCTGTCTCCCAGACCAGTGTATGCATTTGCCACATTTATAGAGGAATCACACTGTCCGCCACAGTGATACTCAAACTTCAGCATGCATAGGAATCAGGTGGAGAGCATGTTAAAACAGATTTTTAGGCTCACCTCCAGAGATTCTGAGTCACTAAACCTGGAGTGAGGTCCATTTGTATTTTTTACAGGTCCCCAAAATGTGCTGATGCTCCCAATCTAGAGACACTTAAGAGTAGTACTGGCTTAGGGATAATGCCTTATGCATAGCGAAGACTCAAAATTTTTTGATTTGATTTGATTTTTTAGTGATTAGTTCTCTCTTAGGATGTGATAGATTTCCAAAGATTTTTATCTGCTTTTACTTTTAAGCAAAGCTAGTCTGTTAATATTATCTGAATTTTTTACTTTTAGCCACCCTCTCCCCACAGATCTTCTGTCAGATCATCCATGTTTATTGCTAGCTGTATATCTGTTGGGGTGTTTGATTCTGATATGCAAAGATGTAGTTACCTTGAAATTTAAATGTCTTATATTTATGATGAGACAATTTATCTGATATTATGTGCCTGAGTTAATGGGTTCTAAATTGTTTCCTAAAGTAGGGGAAATGTGTGATGTTTGTTTCTTTGTGAACTCTATTTACTAAATTCCTTCACCCACCCTGATTTGGTTAGATCACATTCTGACATGGCAGCAGGGATCAGTATTGTTTCTTTTTTAATAGACTTTATTTTTTAGAATTGTTTTAGATTTATAGATAAGTTGAGAAGATAGTATAGAGAATTCCCATACATCTCATACCCATTTTTCTCTATTATTAGTATGATACATTTGTTATAATTTATGAGCCAATTTTGGTATATTATAATTCTTATTACTAACTGAAGTCTATATTTTATTTAGATTAACCTACTTTTCCCTTTTCTGTTCCAGAATCTCATTTAGGATACCACATTATGTTTAGTTGTTGAGTCTCTTTAGGCCCCTCTTGGCCATGGCAGTTTCTCAGACTTTCCTTGTTTTTGATGACCTTCACAGTTTTGAGGAGTACTGGTCAGGTATTTTGTAGAATGCCCCACTATGGGAATTTGTTTTATTGTTTTCTCATGATAAGACTGGGGTTATGAGTTATTGGGAAGGTACCCACAGAGGTAAAGTGCCATTTTCATCACATCTTATCAACATACATATTATAAACATTATTTATGACTGTCAGTGTTGACCTTGATCACCTGGCTGAAATAGCGTTTGTCAGATTCTTCACTATAAAGTTACTCCCTTTTTCTTCCCTTTCCATATTGTACCCTCTGGACAGAAGTCCTTGTGTGTAGTCCACAACCTAAAGAGTAGGGAGTTTTGCTCTCCTTCCTTGCAGGTAGAGTATCCAAGTAAATTTTTTTTTTAAGATTTTATTTATTTGACAGAGAGAGATAGCGAGAGCAGGAACACAAGCAGAGGGAGTAGGAGAGGGAGAAGCAGGCTTCCTGCCGAGCAGGGAGCCCGATGTGGGACTCGATCCCAGGACCCTGGGACCATGACCTGAGCCGAAGGCAGATGCTTAACAATTGAGCCACCCAGGCGCCCGAGTATCCAAGGAAATTATTTAGAATTCTGCTTGGGAGATTTGTCTCTTCTCCCCATTTATTCATTTACTCAAGCATTTATTTAGATACCACTATGGACTCATAGATATTTGTTTTATATTTTGGGTTCCATTCCAATACTGCTTTATTTTGATGCTCAAATTGTTGTGGCTTCAACCTTGGGACCCCTTTCAGTCAGTTCCCACATTCCTTTTTCATTTGTGTGTTTGTATGCACATGCCCATACAAATGTGCTTCTGTGCTTTATTTTTTAACACTTCCTCGCTTTCTCACACTGTAAGATGAGGTAGACTCCTCTTGTATACTTCTTGCCTTAGTCCTAGAATCAGCCCATTTCTCCAAGGAGACTTGATTCCTATTATTAGAGAATGATACTAGATAAAAAAGATCTAGCACTAGGTATGCTCCTTGCTGCTGTAAGTGGGGCCATTATTTTTATTTTATTTTATTTTTTTAAGATTTTATTTATTTGAGCGAGAGAGAGCACAAGGAGGGGAGGGCCAGAGGGAGAAGCAGGCTCCCTGGGGAGCCTGATGTGGGACTTGATGTGGGATTCGATCCTGGGACCCCAGGATCACGAACTGAGCCGAAGGCAGTCGCTGAGCCACCCAGGCGCCTAGGCCATTATTTTTATTTATTTATTTTTTTTACTTTATTCAGCCTGGCTAGTGGGGTTAGGCACTATTTCTTCTGATCCTTTTTTTAAAGATTATTTATTTATTTATTTGAGAGAGGGAGAGAGAGAGAGTGAGCATGAGAGGGGGAAGGGTCAGAGGCAGAAGCAGACTCCCTGCTGAGCTGGGAGCCCAATGCAGGGCTCGATCCTGGGACTCCAGGATCATGACCTGAGCCGAAGGCAGTTGCTTAACCAACTGAGCCACCCAGGCGCCCTGGGCCATTATTTTTAAACAAACATATTGTTCCCATTATTTTATATTTTAGTATTAGTAAAGAAAATTTTTGTTGCTGTTAAACATAAATATAGTTCTCACAGAGGTTGAGACTATATTATACATAATCTATATTGATCCTTCAAATACTTATTAATATTTTAGTACTGTTATATAGTTGTATGAAGTTAATCAGATTTCTCTTGGCCCTTAGTTTAAATATCTCTTAGTCTGAGAGATTTTCCTAATACTGCACCTTGACTATTGTGTTTGAGAATGCTGGGTTGACTGTAAGCATTGGTAAGTGGTAAGACATCAGGGAACCAAGGGAAGGCTAGAATGCCTCCTACTTACACAGTTTTCATTCAGGGAGAAAAAGAGTGAATTTCCTCTGAACACCAGTGGTTTGAATATTGACTCCTTAGAGGATGGGTGTGGGGAGAGGAAGAAAGAAGAGGAGAGAAACAGAATTGCCTGTAATCAAAAAAGGAGATTTGATTTGATTCATGCTTATGAAATTTTTGGCAATGTGAATCTTTTGGAGACAGAATGAGAGTAACAACCATTGAGGATGGTATGTTGGTTCCTCAGGGAGGTTGACATCTTTGTTTTCTCTTGATAATGAATTCCCTTTTCTTATTCAGGGTTCTTGTGTGCTGTTAATTACATAAGCTCCTGAGATCCTGGACAGTATAACCTGTGCGTGTTTACAAAAAAGTTTTGAGGTTTTAGCAAGGTAAACTTACTGACAGTCATTTTGCCAGTATTTGGAGTTTAATCTATAGTCAACCAAGCAAGCTGGTTTCACCCAACAGAGAAAATATAAATACAAAAAAAATTACTTGATATGTTTGAGAAGTTAGTAAAATTGGGGACTAATCAAGATCAGGCAGCTTGAGAAGCCAAAACCACTGGGTTAGTTTTGGGTGAAAGTTACCTACTTCAGGGGCCCCTGGGTGGCTCAGCTGGTTAAGCATCTGCCTTCAGCTCGGGTCACAATCCCAGGGTCCTGGAATCGAGTCCACATCAGGCTCCCTGCTCAGAGGGGAGCCTGCTTCTCCCTCTCCCCTTGCTCCTCCCCCCTGCTCATGCTCTCTCTCTCTCTCTGTCAAATAAAATCTAAAAAAGTTATCTACTTCATTTATATCAGAAATCACAGATATAAATAGGATTTTGTTACTACCATTTATTCAGTGCCTACTTGCTGCCTATTTTATGAGGCTTTCTTTAAACATTAACACTAACTATAAGCTAGCTTAAATGTATTATAAATTCCAATACAGACTCCCATAGTCAGGTGCTTCTCAGTTTCTGTGTTAATTCAGAAATCATCATCAAATTTTTGTTCTAAAAGTTAAAGTACACGTCATTGCCAGATATTATATCCAAGAACTGGCCTAGAGGTTTTTTTTTCCTGTGTGTTTTTTTAAAGGTTTTATTTATTTATTAGAGAGAGAGTGCAGGCAGAGGGAGAAGCGGCTCCCCACTGAGCAGGGAGCCCGATGTGGGGCTCGATCCCAGGACCCTGGGATCATGACCTGAGCCGAAGGCAGACGCTTTAACACCTGAGCCACCCAGGTGCCCAAGGGCTGCTGTTTCTCTTAACAAACTTTGTAGAACTCTCATTTATTAAATTATGTGCTTGTTTAACTTTGATCTCTTAAAAAAATAGGTGTGGGCCTTGGAGGAAAATGTTAAATGAAAAAACTTAATTTAAAACACAATTGGGCTGGCTCAGTCAGTTAAGCCTCCAACTCTTGGTTTTGGCTCAGGTGATGATCTCAGGGTTATAAGATCGAGCCCCATGTTGGGCTCTGTGCTCGGCATGGAGCCTGCTTAAGATTCTCTCTCCCTCTCCCTCCTCCTCTCTCCTTCTCTCTCCCCCCTCCAAAAACATAAAATAAAATACATACATACATAAATACACAATTGGGGTGCCTGCCTGGCTTAGTTGGTAGAGCATGCAACTCTTGATCTCAGGGTAACAAGGTAGAGCCCCACATTGGGTGTGGAACCTACTTAAAATAAAACAAATATCTTTTATTTTTTATTTTTATTTTTTTAAAGATTTTATTTATTTATTTGACAGAGAGCTAGAGAGCAAAAGTAGGCAGAGAGGCAGGCAGAGGGAGAGGGAGAGCAGGGAGCCTGATGCGGGGCTCGATCCTAGGACCCTGGGATCATGACCCGAGCCGAAGGCAGCCGCTTAACCGACTAAGCCACCCAGGTGCCCCAAAATATCTCTTTTTAAAAAACCCACACAACTACTCTGTAACAAATTTTATTGTGTTAAGAATCCTAGTTCACGGACACGGACACCTGCTTCTCCCTCTCTCTCCCTCTGCTTGTGCTCTCTGTCAAATAAATAAAATCTTAAAAAAAAAAAAAATCCTAGTTCACTACATAGATCTTTGTCCACATTTCTGTTTAATCAGTTAATTTGCTTTTAGCTGCAAGTAACAGAAACCCATTTTTAGGGGTGCCTGGGTGGATCAGATTGTTAAGCATCTGCCTTCGGCTCAGGTCGTGATCCCAGAGTCCTGGGATCGAGCCCCACATAGGGCTCCCTGCTTGGGGGGGAGCCTGCTTCTCCCTCTCCCTCTGCTGTACCCCCTGCTTGTGCTCTCTCGCTCTCTCTGTCAAATAAATAAATAAAATCTTAAAAAAAAACACCTTTTTTAATTTTAAATGGCTTAATGAATTTTCTTATCAATCGTAACAATTTCAGAGGTGGGTCATGTTTGGGATTTTTTGTTGTGGTTGGGGTTTGTTTGTTTTGGATAATGCAATGGCTGCAGCTTTATAAATATTTCGTCCAAATATCCCTAAATTAGGGGTATTAGGAAGGGAAATCTGCTTCTCTGTCTTAGAAGCAAGAAAACCTTTCCCAGAAGCTCCCAGCAGACTTTTATTTTCATATCTCTTTGACCATTAACTGGGTCATAAACCCTCTTTTAAACTAGTCACTGACGAGGGGAATGGGATTTCAATGATTGTCTGACTGATTGTCTCAGATGAAATGGATGTTGGGAGTGAACCATAATGTCAGCTGTGCCAGTCATTGCCTATTAAGTACTTACTGAGAACCCACTTCTCTTTCAAGAAGCTTTACCATTTAGAAGAAGAAAATGAGTGGGTAAAAGAATTGATCATCAGTATGAACAGTGCCAAGGTACTCAGTAAATATTTATTGAATGAATTAGATGAATGTAAGTAAAACTTTTTGACAGAGATAGAAGTACTTTAGATGTTTGGGATTTTTTTTAAAGATTTTATTTATTTATTTGACAGAGACAGAGAGAGCACAGATAGGCAGAGCGGCAGGCAGAGAGAGAGAGGGAGAAGCACGCTGTCCGTGGACCAGTGAGCCCGACACGGGGCTCGATCCCAGGACTCTGGGATCATGACCTGAGCTGAAGGCAGCTGCTTAACCGACTGAGCCACCCAGGCGCCCCTCGATGTTCTAAATTAGGGGAAATACATGCATTTAGACTAGACCAGGAAGCTCCTTGAAGAAGGAAAACTTGGAACTACTGTTTACTCATCAGCTAGTCACAGTGCTGTCCTATTAGAATAAATATACTTTTGTCAATTGGTGTGCTGGTTTAACCAGCTTGGAGAAGGGGACAGGGTTTGTTTGTAGTGTTTACCAATTTCCATGACATAAATAATCTTACCCTGGCCAATTTCAGTCTATCAACATGGAATCAATTATCTTGCACAATTACTTCTAACAGCATTATTTTTATTTCTAACCTAATAAGATCACATACTGATGAAAGCAATATTTAGCTTTTTTTAGCCTTGTAGATGTTCAGTAATAAGACCTAGATTATCAGTATAAGGTAGTTGGTTTTGGTGTTTTGGACAGGGGTATGTTGGAGAAGATAATTTTAAGATACTAATAAATCCAGTCTTTGAAGACTTTGAGAAATGAAAAAAGCCTTGTGGTTAGCTTTAGGTGCTAGATGAAACGTTACTAATTCCGTTTTTATGGAGTGCCAACTATGTGCTCAGTGCTGTAATAAAACTAAATAAGACTCAAGGGTCTCCATTCTCAGTCCATTAGGAAAACAATTATCAGCAACTTCCAGTGGAGTTTTAAACTGCTATGAGAACACAAAGGAGAGGACAACTACATTTGGGGACATCATAGAAGCAAGTATTTGAATTACATCTGGAAAGGAAATACAGCATTTGTATTAAGGAGATGAAGGGAAAGGATCATCTCAGACAACAGGAACAGCATGATCCTAATTGCTGGGGGATGAAAAATCTGACATGTTCCATTGCTTTTTGTTTGTGTTTGTATGTGGGTAAAATTCAGGGTAGAGTACAGAGAAGAGAAAGATAAGCCAAGTCCAGATTGTGAGAGTCCTTAAGTTATTTTAAGGAGTTTGGATTTCCTTATTATTAAGTATGAAACTCCTTAGTATAACAGGATTTTAATATACAGGTTTCTTTTTCTACATATCTACCCAAACTAGGTGTTTATTATTCTTTATAATTATGCTAATTTGATGGGAGAGATGCTTTCTCATTTTAATTTGTACCTTCCTAATTATTAGTGTGGTTGAATGTTATTTTAAAAATATATTGGTCATTTGTTATTTCTTCTGTATATTGCTTGTTCACACCCTTTACTCTTTTTTTTTTTTTTTAAGATTTTACTTATTTGTCAGAGAGAGAGAGAGAATGCTCACAAGCAGGGGGAGCGGCAGGCAGAGGGAGATGCAGGCTCCCTGCTGAGCAAGGAGCCCAGCGCGGGGCTCCCATCCCAGGACCCTGGATCATGACCTGAGCCAAAGTCAGATGCTTAACCGACTGAGCCACCCAGGCGCCCCTTTATTCATTTTTCTGTTGAATTGTGTATTTTTCTTAATGATTTGTAGGAATGATTTATATAAATGATAGATATGAATCCATTTTAAGGTTTTTTAAAGACTATAATTCTAGCCTTTATGGTGGATGGATTGGAAAAAGGAGAGACCATTGTCAACTTGGCTAACTGAGAGAGAATTGTAATAACCTATAGCCATAGACCAGAGATGATAGGGAGAAAAAAAATTTTATTTACTTAGCGAGAGAGAGAGAGAGAGAGAGAGAGAGAGAGCGCATGAGCAGGGGGGAGGGGCAAAGGCAGAGGGAGAAGCAGGCTCCCCGCTGAGCAGGGAGCCTGACATGTGCTCAGTCCCAGGACCCTGGGATCGTGACCTGAGCTGAAGGCAGATGCTTAACCAACTGAGCCACGCAGGCGCCCTGTGCATGACTTTCTAAGCCTGAATGCCAAGAGAAGAAACAAAGGAAAAGATTGACAGGTTTTACTAAATAAAAATTGTTAATTTCTTTGTATCAAAAAAGATTATAGGGGCGCATGGTGGCTCAGTCATTAAGCATCTGCCTTCGGCTCAGGTCATGATCCCAGGTCCTGGGATCGAGCCCTGCATCGGGCTCCCTGTTCAGCGGGAAGCCTGCTTCTCCCTCTCACACTCCCCCTGCTTGTGTTCCCTCTCGCTGTGTCTCTGTCAAATGACTAAATAAAATCTTTAAAAAAAAAAAAAAAGATTATAAATATCACCAAAGGATCCTGCTAGACTGTAGTCCTCTCAAGCAGTATCTGTCCTCTCTTTTGCATTCCTCATACCACTAAACCTAAAATTGGGGTTGGTGTCCTTTTTCTTTCTTATCACTTGCAGATCATTGTCTCTCTCTTTAAAACCTCCTAGGTTTGTTAGTTTTGTCATTTGTCTATTTTAGTCATAGACTCTGGGGTTACTTCTTCTCATTCTTTAATTGGGATGTTTAATTCATTTACATTTATTATAATTATTGATAAGATTTATGTCTGCCATTGTGCTGTTTATTTTCTATAAGTCTTATTTTTGTTCCTCTCTTTCTCCACGACAGTCTTTTTTGTGTGTGTGTTAAAATAGATATATTCTGTTGTACCATTTTAATTCCCTTTTTTTTTTTTTAAAGATTCCATTTATTTATTTGACAGAGAGAGAGAGATCACAGGTAGGCAGGCAGGCAGGCAGGCAGAGGGAGCTGAGCAAGGAGCCCGATGCAGGACTCGATCCCAGGATGCTGGGATCATGACCTGAGCCTAAGGCAGACGCTTCTCCGACTGAGCCACCCAGGCGCCCTCCCTTGTTTCTTTTAATATAATATTTTGAGTTATTATCTTATTGGTTGCCCCAGGGATTACAGTTAACATCTTAATTTATAATAATCTAGTTTGGATTAAAGCCAATTTAATTTCAGTAGTATGCAAAAATTTTATTCCTATATAGCTCTTTTCCCTCCTCTCTCTTGTGCTGTTATTGTCATACAAATGACATCTTTAAACATTATATGCCCATCACCACAAATTATAATTATTGCTTTGTGCAGTGTCTTTTAAATCAGATAGGAGAAACAAAAAGTTACAAACAAAAAATACATTTATACTGTTTTTTGTATTTACCTACTGTGTTAGGCAGAATAATAATCCCCTAAAAAACAATCTGATTTATTAATTCTCGGAACATGTGAGTATGTTACCTTACAGAGCAAAAGGGATTTTACAGATGTGATTAAATTAAGGATTAAGAATGAGAGAGAGATTAACCTGGATTAATCAGTTAGGCTCAGTGTAATCACAAGGATCTTTATAAGGGACAGAGAGAGACAGGAAAATAAGACAGATTTAAAGATGCTATGCTGCTGGCTTTGCAGATGCAGGAAGAGGCCCTGAGCCAGGGGATGTAGGCACCCTCTAATGGAAAAAGCAGGAAAACAGATTTTTTCCCAGAGCCTCTACATAAAAATGCAGCCCTGCTGACATACTGACTTTAGCCTAGTGAGAACCATGTCAGACTTCCAACCTCCAGAACTATAGTAAATTTGTGTTGTTTTAAGCCTCTAAGTTTGTGGTTTTATGTTGCAGTAACAACAGAAAACTTAATACAACTATGGAGTTAACTTTGCTGGTGTTTTTTATTTCTTCCTGTGGATCTGTGTTACTGCCTAGTGTCCTTTCATGTCAGCCTGAAGGATTTCTCTTAGCATATCTTGTATGGGAGGTCTGCTAGCAATAAATTCTCTGTTTTTGTTTATCTAAGAATATCCTAATTTCTCCTAGTTTTTGAGGACTAGTTTTCTGCATATAGAATTCAACACTCAGCCAGGCATTTGATGCTCTGGTTTAGCCTTCACTTTCTGCTTGTGCCAAGCCTCAAACTCAGAGGTGAGAACTTAGAGCCTTCTCAGTTCTTTTCTAAGTATGTGCTCAGCCCTGGGCATGCTCATAGCCTTCTGCATGCATGTGGACTTCTAGATTCCCAGGACGTCAGAACTTTTCAAAGCCCGTATGGACATCTCCTTCCCTAGCTTTCTTTTTAAGCTCTTTTGGATAGTCTATTATTTGCCCCAACTATTATCCACTGTCTCAGGCAGCCACAAAGTGAAACACGTGCCTGCAGGTATTTTCAACAAATATTCCCACTACTAGGGAAAAAGCTTTTCATGATGAGCATACTCTAAGTCTGGTCAAATGTAGACAAACTTAAAGTGGGGTCTTCCAGGAAACCACAAGAAAGGTCATATAATGAGAATTCTTTGGAAATGAGGCTTGGAAGGAGCCTCAGTCGTGCTCTGCCCGTTCAGTGGTCGTCAGGCTGCTGTTTTTCACTGTGATTGTAGACAGCTATTGATTTTTCAGCCCGAGGATGGGAATAGGGCAAGTTAGGATGCCACAAAGCTCACTGTTCTTACCGAGATTATCAGATTTGAATCTCAATATGTGATAAGAACTGTTTTTCTTGAATAAATGCTCCTCAGATTGCTGCAAACCTTTGGTTAATTTCCAGAATTCTGAAAAACTTGATTCTAACGATTTGGGCCAGTTTTCTTATTGCTTTTATGGAGGATGGAATTTTCAGAGATCTTTTTTTTGCTGATTTTTTCACCCTGCCCCTGCCATTCTTTAGAGGTTTTAATTTCTGGCTCTCAGTCAACTGTCTCCAACATTGTTCCTGGACTTAATTCTTGAGGAATTCAGTGTCCTTATTAACGATCTTGCCCACGCCTTTGCTTCTTAGTTCCTTGACCACCTCTCTCCCAGTGATTTTTGTCCTCCATCTTATCTCAGCTACTGCTTCCACGTACCAGTATCCCTGGGCCAAACTATTTTGTAAATAAAGTTTATTTAAATACAGCTCTACTCCTTCATTCATGTACTGTGTACAGCTTCTTTCAGACTACAACAGCAGAGTTGGCTATTACAGTAGAGAGCATTGGTCCTTAAAGCCTAAAATATTTATTCTCTTTAAAGAAAAAGCTCACAGACTCCTGCCTTAAAACTAGTCAGTTAGAGCTATATTTCTTCTGTTATCTCTATTTCAAGACTCTTACTCTCCAACCATCCTCCCCCCCTTTTTTGCATCTCCCTTCCTCTAGAATCTCAACTGCATCAATTCTTTAACCTTTTGCACTGTGTATGTCACTTTTTTCAGATCTTTACTTCCCTCCTTACCCTTACCTCCTCACGTTATAATTAATTCCTTCTATACATTTTTAAATTGCTCATTGACAGAACCCCAACCATGGTTAAATCTGACTTTCAGCATGCTTGCATGTATGCATCTAAAGGTGGCTGGAGAAAACCACACAACTATTCTACCTGTTCTCACTTTAAGTTCATGATCCTTAGCCTTAAGTGGGCCTTTAATACTTCACAGCAATCCTACTACATTTACTATCTATTAGTCTTTCATATGTTCTCATCTCCTCAGACTTGCTGCATCCCTCTCCCATCCTCACTCTCACTTTGCTTGCTGTTTCCTTGAAAAAATAGAAGCAAAGGCTTCCATCCATTCTATACACATCTTTCCATTTATTTTTACTCACGTATACCCATTTATCTGTGTCTTTGCCCATGAGCTGCTTGTGTTCCTATCTAGAACTGATCTCTTATGCACAAAATCTGTTCCTCTTGTCTACTCAAGGACTTCACTCCAGCATTTCTCCTTTTCCTCAATTGCAGAATTACTTCTTTTTCCCTGTGTATAGGATCACTCTCATCAGCAGCAAACACACACTAAATTTCTCTAATCTTTTAAAACAACCTCTGTTAATCACACATCTTCATCCAGAAAGTGCCCTATTTCTCTGCTCCCTTTAGTACAACTTCTCAAAGAGCAGTCTGTACACCAATTATAGTATAGACTCAGTGACGGTCTACACAACCATCTCCATTCCTTTCCTCCCTTTATCTCCTAAACCAACTCTAATCTGGCTTTTGTCTCTACCATTCTACAAAAACTGCCCTTGTCAAAGTCACCCGTGACCTCTCCATTGATAAATCCAATGATCGAGTCTCAATTTTTTCTTTTAAGATTTTATTTATTTGACACAGGGAGACAGCGAGAGAGGGAACACAAGCAGGGGGAGTGGGAGAGGGAGAAGCAGGCCTCCTGCAGAGCAGGGAGCCTGATGCGGGGCTTGATCCCAGCACCCTGGGATCATGACCTGAGCCGAAGGCAGACACTTAACGACTGAGCCACCCAGGCGCCCTCATTTTTTTTTGAGTAACAACTTTCTTGTGATACAATTCACATGCCATAAAATTCACCTTTTGAAAGTATAGGATTTGGAGGAGTTTATTATATTCACAGAATTATGCAGCAATTACTACTGTCTAATGTTAGAGCATTGTCATCACCCCAAAAAGAAGCCCTGTGCCTATCAGCAGTCACTCTACATTCCTGTGTTCCCTTAGCTTTTGGAAACCATTACTCTACTTTCCATCTCTGTGAATTTGCCTATTCTGGACATTTCATGTAATAGAATCATATAATAATGTGGCCTTTGTGCCTGGCCTCCTTAACTTAGCTTAATGTTTTTAAGGGTCATCCATTTTATAGCACGCATCTGTATTTTGTTCCTTTTTATGGCCAAATAATGTTTCACTGTATGGATATATATGCTACATTTTGTTTATCCATACACCAGTTGATGGATGCATTTGAGTTGTTTTTACTTTTTGGCTATTTTGACTAATGTTACTGTGAACATTCATGTGCAAATTTTGTATGGAGGTATGTATTCAGTTCTCTTGGGTATATACCTAGAAGTGGAATTGCTGAGTCATATGGTAGCTCTGTTTAACATTTTGAGGAACTGCCAAACTTTTTCCCAAAGTGGCTGCACCAGTTTACAATCCCACATGCAGTGTAAGAAGGTTCCAACTTTTCTACAGCCTCACCAATAGTTTTTAATGTCTTTTTTATTTTAGCTGTCTTCATGAGTATGAAGTAGTATCACATTGTGATTTTAGTTTCCTAATGACTGATGATTCTGAGAATCTTTTTTTTTCAAGATTTTATTTATTTATGAGAGAGAGAGAGATAGCAAGAGAGAGCACAAGCAGGGGATACAGGGAGAAGCAGGCTCCCCACGGAGCAGGGAGCCCGATGCAGGGCTCGATCCCGGAACCCTGGGATCATGACCTGAGCCGAAGGCAGACACTTAACCTACTGAGCCACCCAGGCGCCCTTCAAGCATTTTTTCATGTGTTTGTTGGCCATTTATGTATTTTCTTTGGAAAAATAAGTGAAGATTTTAGGGAAAAAAAAGAATTCAGATCCTTTGCCCTTATTTATTTATTTATTTATTTAAAGATTATTTATTTTGAGAGAGTGAGAATGAGAGGGGGAGAGTACATGAGGTGGGGAGATTTAGAGGGGGAAGCAGGCTCCTCGCTGAGCAGGGAGCCTGATACGGGACTCAATCCCAGGACTCCAGGATCATGACCTGAGCTGAAGGCAGTCGCTTAACCAACTGAGCCACCCAGGCGCCCCTTTTGCCCATTTTTAATTGGGTTGTCTTTTTATTGTTGAGTTGTAAGAGTCTTTAAAATCTTTTTTTTTTTTTTAAGATTTTATTTATTCATCTGACACAGAGAGAGAGTGCACACAAGCAGGGGAGCAGCAGAGGGAGGGGGAGAAGCAGGCTGAACAGGGAGCCTGATGTGGGGCTCGATCCCAGGACCCTGGGATCATGACCTGAGCTGAAGGCAGACACTTAACTGACTGAGCCACCCAGGCACCCCTAAAATATATTCTTGATACAAGTCCTTTACCAACAGATATATGAGGGCTCCTGGGTGGCTCAGTTGGTTAAGTGACTGCCTTCGGCTCAGGTCATGATCCTGGAGTTCCAGGATTGAGTTCCAGGATTGAGTCCCTCACTACCTCCACTGCTACGATCTGGTCCAAACCACTGTTTAACTTATGGATTATTTTAGTTCTTATTATTTAGTTCTTAACTTGTCTCCTTGTCTTTAGTGCCCTATAATCTTTTCTCAACATAGCAGTCAGAGTGATTCTTTTTAAAACATGTCGGATTATTTCACTCTTCTACTTAAAACTGTGTTGTGGCTCCCCATATCATTCAGAAAAACTCAAAGTTCTTTTTTTTTTAAGATTTTATTTATTTATTTGAGAAAGAGCAAGCGCACAAGTGGGGTGAGGGCCAGAGGGAGAAGCAGACTCCCCGCTGAGCAGGGAGCCCGGTGTGGGACTCGATGTGGGACTCCAGGATCATGACCTGAGCCAAAGGCAGTCGCTTAACCAACTGAGCCACCCAGGCACCCCATCAAAGTTCTTATAGTCACTGACATCATCTAGCCCCTATATTCAGTCTGACCTCCTTTACTCGCTCCTCTGCCACTCTTTTCCTGTCATACTAACTTCCTTAATATACCTCAAATGTCCCAGGCACATTCCAACCTTTTGGCCTTTGTGTGTGCTCTTCCTTCTGCTTGCAATGCCCGTTCTTCTTCCTGGCTTCGATAACTGTGCCATGCAGAGCCATACTGGAGCCAGAGGCAAAAGGAAAAATCACTAATAACAATCCAGTCAGTCTTTGTTTAAGTTTTGATATTTTGTTCATTGTGGGTTTTGCATTAATTTTGAGCTTTAAAAAATAATTGCATTGGGCGCCTGGGTGGCTCAGTTGGTTAAGCAACTGCCTTCGGCTCAGGTCATGATCCTGGAGTCCCAGGATCGAGTCCCACATCGGGCTCCCTGCTCAGCAGGGAATCTGCTTCTCCCTCTGACCCTCCTCCCTCTCATGCTCTTCTGTCTCTCATTCTCTCTCTCTCGCAAATAAACAAAAAATCTTAAAAAAAAAAAAAGAAAGCAAACAATTGTAAAAAAAAAAAAATAAATAATTGCATTAAGATATCATTTATCTTGATTACTGAGTTTTTTGGTACTCCTTTAAATTTTTTACACATGAAGTGAGTACTTTTCATGCCTCCTTTGCCTCATTTGCCTCACCTTGCTCAAGAAAGTAGGAATAGGGGTGAGGGGATGGGTTAGCCTGGTGATGGGTATTAAAGAGGGCACATTCTGCATGGAGCACTGGGTGTTATGCACAAACAATGAATCATGGAACACTACATCAAAAACTAATGATGGAATGTATGGTGATTAACATAACAATAAAAATTATTAAAAAATGTAAGAGTAAAAAGGAATCTCTTCCTGATAAAGAGTATCTGCCATAAACCTACAGCTAATATCATAGCTAATGGTGAAAAACAATGTTTTTGCCTTAGAATAAAGACCAAGATAAGGGCTTCTTTCCAACATTACACTGCACTTCTGTCCATCATTACACTGAAGGTTCTAGCTAGTCTGATAAGACCAGAGAAATAAATAAAAGGCATACACATTGGAAAGGAAGAAATAAAACTTTGTAGATGATATGATCATCTATGTAGAAAATGAGAAGGAAGCTACAAAAAAAGCTGTTAAAACAAATATGTGAGTGTAGCAATATTTCAGGACAGAAATTCAGTGTATAAAAATCAGTTGTATTTCTATATACTGGCAGTCATATTGAAATTTTTAAAATACCACCTATAATAGCATCAAAGGTATTACATAGAAGTAAACCTGACAAAAGATGTGTAAGACCTCTACAATAAAAACTACAAAACATTACTGAAAGAAACATAAAAAGTTCTAAATAAATGGACAGCTTTACCATGTTCATGGATGGAAAGACTCAGCAGTGTTACTATGTCAGTTCTCCTCAAATTGATTGATAGCCTACTAAGAATTAGGACTTACTGGTCTTTTTAATAGAAGAAAGTGACAAACGGGTTTTAAAATTCATAGGGAAATGCACTTACACTATCTGCCTTCAATTCTTATTTTAAATCTATAATGATTACAACAGTGTGGCATGGACATTGAGATAGCTAAAAATGTGGATCAGTGAAAAAGAGTCCAGAAATTGACCTATACATAAATGGCCAATTGATTTCTATAGAAGTATAAAGGCAATTCAACAGAGAAAGGATAGCTTTAACAAAGGGTACTGGAACTATTAGCTAGCCATGTTCCAAAAAGTAAAGTCTATCTAAACCTCACAACATTTACAAAATTTAATTCAAAATGGATTTAGACAGATGTAAAATCTAAGAATATAAAATTTCTGGAGAAAATAATAAAAGTAGAAAGCCTTTATGATCTTGGGTTAGGTAAAGATTCTTAGATACGACTTCAGGATTACAGTCTATAAAACGAAAAATTCATAAGCTGGACTTGATTCAAATCTGGAAGTTTTGCTCTTTGAAAGGCACCATTAAGAAAATGAAAAGGCAGGCCACTGATTTGGGGAGAAATAATTGCAAATCACATATCTGATAAAGGACTTGTATCCAGAATATATGAAGAACTCTGGATATTCAGTAATAAGAAAATAAACAACCTGATAAAAAATGTTCCAACAAATTTGAACAGATAACTTCACCAAATATAAGTGCATGAAAAGATTTCCATCTTTGGCCAACAAGGAAATATAAGTTAAACGTATAATGAGATACCACTAGATTCTTTTATTAGAATATCTAGAACTAAAAAGACTTGACTATACCCAGTATCTTTGAGGAGCAACTGGAACTGTTTTTTACCATTAATGGGAATATAAAATGATAGAAGCACTTGGGAAACAGTTTCACAATTTTTTTTAAGAAATTGGCACTTACGGGGTGCCTGGGTGGCTCAGTGGGTTAAGTATTCGACTCTTGATTTTGGCTCAGGTCATGATCTCAGTCCTGGGATCAAGCCCCACATGGGGCTCCACACTTGGCAGGAAGTGTGCTTGGATTTTCTCTTTCCCTCTCCCTCTGCCCCTCCCTCCCTGCTTGTGCTCGCTCTTTCTGTTTGTCAAATAAATAAATCAATCTTAAAAAAAAGAAATTAAGCACTTACCTAGCGTAATCTACTCATTGCATTACAAGGTATTTACTTTGTTCATACAGTCTTATTCATAAACATTCATAGAAGTTTTATTTGTAATAGCCCAAAACTGGAGACAGCTCAAATGTCCATTAAGTGGTTAATGGATAAGCAAATTTTGGTGTACCTGTGCAATAAATTATTACTCATCAATAAAAAGGAATGCTATATTGACATACACACAACATGAATGAATCTCAAAACAATAATTCTGAGCAAAAGAAACTATAAAATAAAGCGTATATATTGTATGATTTTGTTTATATGAAATTCTAGAAAATGAAAACTGTAGTGACAGGAAGCAGATCAATGTTTGGTTAGGAATGGGATGGGGAAGGCCAGGGAAGATCTGGAAAGACTGAGAAAGACCATAATGGAGGGTTACAAGGAGGCATGAAGCAACTTCAGTGTATGACTGATAAATTCACTCTCTTGATTAGGGTGATGATTTCACAGTATTATACATGTCAGACTTACTAGATTATATAATTTTTTTTTAAGATTTTTTTTTTTTTTTTTGGAGGGGCACCTGGGTGGCTCAGTCAGTTAAGCGTCTGCTTTCAGCTCAGGGTCATGGGATTGAGCTCTGTATCGGGCTCTTTGCTCAGCAGGGAGCCTGCTCCTTCCTCTCCCTCTGCCTGCTGCTCCCCCTGCTTATGAACTCTCTCTCTCTCTGTCAAATAAATACATAAAAATCTTTTTTTTAAAAAAAGGGTTTTTTTGAGAGAGAACGTGTGGGAGGAGGGGCAGAGGGAGAAGCAGGCGCCCCGCTGAGCAGGGAGCCTGATGGTGGGACCCGATCCCAGGACCCCGGGATCATGACCTGAGCCAAAGGCAGATGCTTAACTGAATGAGCCACCTAGGTGCCCCTAGACTGTATAATTTAAGTTCGCACAATTCATCGTATGTCAGTTATACCTTAACAAAGTTCATGTAAAAAAAGACAAAACTAAACTGGCCATTGTAATCAGGATATAAAGCATCTCACGTCCTCTTATTAGAAAAGTTATTTGATATAACTTTACTAGAAGACAGTTTAAGGATATGTTATATAGATTTTTTTAAGATTTTTTTTTTAAGATTTTATTTATTTGAGAGAGAATGAGAGACAGCACGAGAGGGAAGAGGGTCAGAGGGAGAAGCAGACTCCCCCTGAGTGGGGAGCCCGACGTGGGACTTGATCCCGGGACTCCAGGATCATGACCTGAGCCGAAGGCAGTCGCCCAACCAACTGAGCCACCCAGACGCCCTTTTTAAGATTTTATTTATTTGAGAGAGCGAGAGCCAGAGAGCACGAGCAGGGTGAAGGACAGAGGACAGAGGGAGAAGCAGACTCCCCGCCAAGCAGGGAACCCGATGTGGGGCTCAATTCCAGGATTTCTAGGATTATGACCTGAGCCGAAGGCAGATGCTTAACTGACTGAGCCACCCAGGTGCCCCAAAAATATGTATTTTTTTAAAGATTGTATTTATTTATTTGACACAGAGCACAAGCAGGAGGAGTGCCAGGCAGAGGCAGAGGGAGAAGCAGGCTTCCCGCAGAGCAGGGGGAGCCCAATGTGGGACTCGATATCGGGGTCCCGGGATCATGACCTGAGCCAAAGACAGTTGCTCAACCAACTGAGACACCCAGGAACCCAAGAATATGTATTTTTTAAGATATTTTATTTATTATTTATTTGAGAGAGTGAAAGAGAGAGTATGAGCAGGAGGAGGGAGAAGGAGAAGCAGACTCCGCACTGAACTAGGATCCCCAATGTGGGGCTCGATCCCAGAACCCTGAGATCATGACCTGAGCTGAAGGCAGACTCTTTTTTTCTTTTTTTTAAAGATTTTTTATTTGATAGAGACACAGCAAGAGAGGGAACACAAGCAGGGAGAGTGGGAGAGGGAGAAGCAGCCTTCCCACCAAGCAGGGCACCGCTAAAGGCGGACTCTTAACCAACTGAGCCACTCAGGCACCCCAAGAATATGAATTGAAAATGTTTATACCCTACAGTTCCACTTGTTAGGAGCTTATCACAAGTAAGTAATTAGAAACAGTTTGCAATGACTTATGAAAAAAATACGAACATCCCAAAATTCTAATTATAAGAAGCAAGTTAGATAAATTCCAGTTTATCTGTATAAGGAATGTTACAGAGCCCCCAAAAAACTATATTCTCAATGGCAGAGGAAACTGTTCATATGAAAGTGAAAAACTTTAAAAATCGCTATATTTGGTATGCCCAGCTTTCTTTTAAAGATAAATATAAAAATATTTACAATTTTTTTTTTTTTTTGGTAATGAGCTTACTAGTGGTTTATACTTTACCTTCCTGTGTTTTAAAATATTTTGCCACAGGGGCGCCTGGGTGGTTCAGTCGTTGAGCATCTGCCTTCGGCTCAGGTCATGATCCCAGGGTCCTGGGATCGAGCCCCGCATCGGGCTCCCTGCTCTGTGGGAAGCCTGCTTCTCCCTCTCCCACTCCCCCTGCTTGTGTTCCCTCTCTTGCTGTGCCTCTCTCTGTTGAATAAATAAATAAAATCTTAAAAAAAAAAAGTAAAAAATCTCTTCTTGATAGGTTATAAACATATTTGAGGGGCACCTGGGTGGCTCAGTTGTTAAAGCATCTGCCTTCGGCTCAGGTCATGATCCCCAGGTCCTGGGATTGAGCCCCTCATTGGGCTCCTTGCTCAGCGAGGAGCCTCCTTCTCCCTCTCCCACTCCCCCTTGCTTGTGTTCCCTCTCTCACTGTGTCTCTCTGTCAAATAAATAAATAAAATCTTTTAAAAAAAAACATTTGATTTTTTTTTAGTTTTTTTCACCTTAGAGACATTACTCCTTGAGCACTGTTTCTCTAAATGTGGACTGGTGGCTTTCTAGGCCAGCTACATAGTTTTTGTCCTAGGATTTATCCTTGGAATTTTCTTCTATGTTGGATCTTCTCCTTTCTGGATGCCATGTCTTGCTCTTTCTCAGTTTATTTCCTTGCGCTGGAGCACATCTTCCAGTAGTAGTTTTCTGAGAAAAGGGGATAAAGGAGGTAAACTTTTTGGGAACTTAAAAGTTCAGAAAGTTTGTCTAGATATTAAATTCAAGATTGGAAATAGTAGGTTGAGCTATAAGCAATTGCTGTTAGCAATTTTTGGCCTATAAAAATGGTAGTTTCATCCATTTGACCTAATAACTTTACCTTTTGAAGGTACTGTATTATCTTTTTATTCTTGTTATTCTGAACTTTATGATGTGCTTTGGTGTGGGTTTCTTTTCTTTATTTTTATTATAAATTTTTTTTTTAAAGATTTCATTTATTTATTTGACAGAGAGAGACACAGCGAGAGAGGGAACACAAGCAGGGGGAGTGGGAGAGGGAGAAGGAGGCTCCTCGCTGAGCAAGGAGCCCAATGAGGGGCTCAATCCCAGGACCCGGGGATCATGACCTGAGCCGAAGGCAGATGCTTTAACAACTGAGCCACCCAGGTGCCCAGTGTGGGTTTCTTTTCATCTGTCCTAGTAAATAAGTTCTTGACAGCCCTTTTTTTTTTTTTAAAGATTTTATTTATTCATTTGACAGGGAGAGTGCACAAGCAGGGGGAGCAGCAGGCAGAGGGAGAGGCAGGCTCCCCGCTGAGCAAGGAGCTATCTCTTGTTCTGCTTCCATGGATAATATCTTATGTTTGATGTGATAACTTTTTTTATTGTTTTTTTCTTCCTGCATTGTGTCTATTTGCTATGAGTTCATTCATTGTTTAGTTTCAACTCAGAGGGTTTTTATCAAATGTCTTGTCAATCTTGATTATCTACTTGTATTTAAAAGTGAGACACTACAGGGGCGCCTGGGTGGCACAGTTGGTTAAGTACCCAACTCTTGGTTTTGGCTCAGGTCATGATCTTGGGGTGGTGAGATTGAGCTGCACGTAGGAGTCTGCTTAAGACTTGTCTCTCCCTCTACCCCTTCCCCTTACTCCCCCCTCCACCAAGTAAATAAATAAATAAATCTTTAAAAAAATAAATAGGGGAGCCTGGGTTGCTCAGTCGGTTAAGCATCTGCCTTCGGGTCAGGTCATGATCCCAGGGTCCTGGGATGGCGCCCCATATCAGGCTCCCTGCTCAGCGGGGAGTCTGCTTCTCCCTCTCCCTCTGCCTGCTGCTCCCCCTGCTTGTGCTCTCTCTGTCAAATAAATAAATAAAATCTTTTAAAGATTTAAAATTAAAGTAAATAAATACATCTTTAAAAAATAAAGACACTACAGTCTTTTTTAATTAACATATAATGTATTACTTGTTTCAGGGGTACAGGTCTGTGATTCATCAGCCTTACACAATATACAGTGCTCATTACAACGCATACCCTCCCCAGTATCCATCACCCAGCCACTCCCCTCCCACCCCCCTCCACTTCAGCAACCCTCAGTTTGTTTCCTGAGATTAAGAGTTTTAAGAGATTAAGAGATTAAGAGTGATTGACCCTTTACTCGGGGTCATCCAACTGCCCGTGTCTGCAGGTCCTTTTGTCTTAGGCAAGTCATTTTTCCCTCAGAGGAATCAACTAATCTTTTGCCTGCTTGCACAGAGCCCAGTGAAGGGAAAAGGGTTTTGTGTTTCACTGGTGCTCTCAGTGTTGTATTTTATCCGTATTCTCAGTTGTGCTTGGTGTGGGTGAGTACAGAGCCTGGATGTCCAACATATACAGAGAATAAACCTTCAGACTTCAGCTAGAGTCCAGAGGGGTAGGGTAGGGAGATGGGAGGCTGCACTGGGTGGTAGAGGTAGTCTAGAGGTCTGATTAAGACTATGAGCTGATCTTTGTTTTGAATTTTACCCTCTTTTTAGAAGTACCTGATGCTACTAAGCTTTTCCTGAGTTTTGAATGTTTGCTAGCATAGTTTTTTCACTTCCAGCTTACAGGTTTATGCCTCTTATACTTTTGGGTTTTAACTTCCTTTGGTCTGCTAGGTTAATGTTTGTCCATCTGCTTTCCAGTTTCCAAAATGTTTTTGACATCTCATGTCTGCTATTCTTATCTTTCTTGCTCTCCTTGTCCTCAGGGCTTTACACTTCTTTTTCTACTTAGGTGTTTTCATTTTAATGAGCTTTTGGAAGAGAGAAGAGAACAACACGTGTATGTAAGGGCAGTCACCCTCAGTTGTACAGGGTGGCCTTCAGGAAGGTCCTCTACTGAGGGAGGTTGAATTTAGGGTTGAAATCCAGTCTGATTTTACCATACTTTAAACCTGGTTAGCACGGGAAGGCAACTTCTCTCTCATTCACAAAGGCCTTATGCTTGCTGGTGTTAACCCTGGGTGTGTATTTGTTGCTGTTGTCTTTAGGTGATAACTTGAATGTAATAGATATTTTTTCAATTCTATAGCAAATTGTGAGTGCTTTTTACTGGGTTCAGTTTCCCAGTTCTTGGTAAATTGTGTATGTATTCCCTTTGAATATAGTAATAAATGTTTTATTTCTAAATCTTAACTAGTTTTATGTGTAGCTATTTAACACCTAATTGGGTGCTCAGTATCCTTAGTTTACTTCAACGTTGTGAATGCCAACTTCTTGTCCCGTAAACAGTGATTCACAGAGGAGGAAACTGAATCTAAGAGATTTTGAATGCTTGTATGCATATGTGTATACACACACACACACACACACACACACACACACACTTTTTTTTTTAAGTAGGCTCCATGCCCAACCTGGAGCCCAATGCAGGGCTTGAACTCATGACCCTGAGATGACTTGAGCTGAGATCAGGAGTCAGATGCTTAACCAACTGAGCCACCCAGGGGCCCCTGGAAATGCATATTTTTAATTGCGATAATATACAAGTGGAAATATGCCTTGTGAAGTCAAATTACTGACAACCTTGTTAAATTTTCAAGGAGAACTTGATTACCTAAGACAGTAGAAACAAAGTTCATTCTTAGGGGTGCTGGTTGTCCCCTTCATGTCCTCCCTAACCACACTACTACCTTTGATTTCTTAACTTTTAGGTTGCCTGGCTTATGGAAGAAGGGAGTCAGAAATAACTTGAGCTGATAATAGGTGTCAGCAGCATTTTCTACCATAGCCTTTAAAGGAATGCTGGGTAGAATGATGACTGTATTGAAACAGAACGAAAGGCAGCAAAAGTCTTGAGTTTAGTGAAACAAAATAGTTCTGAAGTTTTTAGAACCACCATTTAATGCTTTTTCATTAGTTGTCTCTAATTTTAACCTTTCCCATATATTGGAGGCAGAGAGGCTGCTATAATGTGGCAGCTTCTGGCTCCTCTCTTTTATCTCCAGAACAGAGATGTTCATTTTCAACATAATAATTTCTTTCCTTTATAGCTTTTTTTCCTATGAGTGATTGTCTCTGCTTGGTGTTTTCTAGAAGAGGTTCCAGAAGGACAGTGCTTTGCTGTTTATTCAATATTTTATGAGAAGCTACTCTGCAGAACAAAGAATGATCTAATTTAACTCACAAGGATGGCAAAGACTAAGGAATTAGTTCATCCTTTAGAGAAGCTGAAGGAAATAGCAGCCCATTGTTCTCCAAAGTGTGGATCTTTGCCACCCACCAGTTGTTGAAATCTCAGCTTTGTCTTTGTACACATTTCAGTGTCTTAAGAGGTCTGTGGGGGTTTGGATGGAGGCTATCTTACCATTCTTCTTTTACATGGAGTGACTATTACGTAGATAAATGAGACTATGTCAATCCTGTCAATGCTGTATTTTCAGCACTTACAGGAGGGCCTCAGTAAACTTAAATGCTGTTATATAAAGTTACATAAATGCTGAAATAACTACCGAGTTCTGGGACAGTGGTCAGAATGCCTAATAAGAGGGATGAAACATCAAGTTGCTGGAAAACTATAGTGTGTTTTCCTACATTTATGGAGAGACTAGCAAAAGTTACCAAACTTAATTAAATTCTTCAAGTCATCCATTTATCCATTCGTTCAAAAAACAGTTGAGTTCTTCCCATGATCAGGCATTGTGCTAAGGCCCTGAGATACAGTGTTGGAGGAGGGGATACCCTCTTTCACGGAATTTCTGGTTTATCGTGGAAGGGAGACATTACAAAAAGTCATTTTGTGTGAGATAAGTGCTACAAAGGAAAATTATACCTCTTAGATGCTATGGAAATGGACTCTGTAGCTTAATTTTTTAGAAAACTAATGTGGTTAATAGAATCTCTGTACCACCTAAAGAGGTCATCAGGAAAGCTTGGCCTGTTCCTCATTGTATAGCAATGTGTAGGCACTAGATAATAAAGAATATTTTGCCTTTGGGTATGATTTATTTCTTTCTCTTGGTTTTAAACTGTTTCATGAAGAACAATAACAAGAACACCTGTACCCGTTACCTACTTTGAGAAGTAAAGTATTAACAGCACTTCAGTTTTAGAACCTCCTGGGTGACCCTTTCCTAATGAGGGTCACCTGCTCCTTCCTCTTTACCTCCCACTGACATTTTATATTTATCATTCACCTGCTTATCTTTATATTTTCTCCATTTGTCTGTATCATTGAGCAATCTTTCTTAGTTTTGCCTGATTTTGTTCTTGATTTAAATGAGATCATTATGGGAGTGCCTAGCTGGCTTTAGTCGGTAGAGCATGCATCTCTTGATCTTGGGGTTATAAGTTCAAGCCACACATTGGGAATAGAAATTACTTAAAAATAAAATATTTTAAAAAATAACAAATGGAACCATATGTCATGCGTTTTTTTTCCTTGTCCCATGTTGACATGTGCAGTGTAATTAATTTATTTTCACCACTTTTAGTATTCCACTCTGAATATATGAAAATATGTATCATCAGTCTATTGAGGGACATTTGGGTTCTTTCCAGCATTTTTGCTCTGTAAACATTGCTGCTGTGAACATTGTTGCTATGTCTCCTATATTCCAAAAAGGAATATAGGGCTGGGAGTTGAAAAATTCTGAGGCCTTACCTCAAGGTTTATAAAGTAAAAAGTATCACTTCCTGAGCTCTGTGAAACAAAGACAATGTACTAAGATAACATCCTTCTAAATACATGTGAATATAGACTTTCCCTCTGAATGGAAAATCTAGTCTTTTTAGGATGGTAATGAGATAACTTAGTACTTTGCTGGAGCGCCTGGATGGCTCGGTAGCTTAAGCATCTGACCCTTGATTTTGGCCTAGGTCGAGATCTCAGCCCTGCATGGAGCCTGCTTAAGATTCTTTCTCCCTCTCCCTTTGCAACCCCCTCTCCCTCTCTTTAAAAAAAAAAAAAAGAGAAAAGGAAATAACTTGGTACTTTGCCACATGGCTTCAAATACTGTATGTGAAATAAGAACTTAGAATGTGACTAGGTTTTTTTTTCCTCTTTCTATAGGAGATTCGAAAAGAAATTCTTTGATTGGTTAAGTAAAACCTTAGTTTGAGGGCGAACAGAAAGATTTGCTTTGGGCGTGTTGGTGGTTACTCATAGAATGATGCCCACAGTGAACTTTTACTAGGAGCTTCTCTCTATACTGGAATTAATTGGATGTTGATTTGAGGACATGAGGTAAACAATGAAGTTGGAAAGCATGTATTTCTGCCACATGTACTTGTTATTGGTCTCTTCCTCCATCTTGACAGTTGTGATTTGGTTTATTTAGTTTCTTGCTAGTTCTTGCATGTGTGTGCCTGCTCTCTCACTCTAATCTTTTACTCAATCAGATCAATCCAACTTTGAGGCTAGAAATCCATAGAATCTCTTCTGGCAACCTGAGCAAAACCTCTAAGGAGAAGAAAGGAAATAATACTAGGCTCTGGAAAACTAGAGCATTCCAGTGTAGGCCATTTTAATATTTCCTAGATTGAAAGAAGATATCTCATTGCCTAAGGGATAAATGCATCTGAACTATTTCACTGTGTATTTTATTTGAAATACACATGTCTCTATGGAGCTCAAAAAAAACCTCTTCTCACACCTGTCATGCTTGGACCCTAAGCCCAGTGTCAGTCCAGAGTCATTGTGTTTTTTTAGGTGCTGCCTTTATCTCATTCAGATCATTTTGGTTGGCAGTGTTTAATTTTTGTACTGCAAATGCTTGTCTGAATGTAGAGATTTTCATTTTGATAAAGACCCTTGTAATAAAGCTCAGGTTAATAGCAGTGCTGTTAAGGATAGCTACCCCAAGACAGTCATAACAGTTTGGATTTAGGCAAGAATCGAATTTAGAGAGAGACTAAAAATCTAGCATTTTATTAATCTTGTAAGGAAACTGAGGCCAAGAGAGCATAAGTGACCGAAGCTAATGTCTAGAAATCTTGAAGGTGCTAGACAACTAAGTAATAGGAACCAGGATAGCTTCTTTGCAGAATTAAGGTCTGCTTATTATAGAGGACAGAAGAGGAACAGATTGAGGGAGAGGGAGACCTCCCTGATCTTTTTTTAAGACAGCTAAAGTATTTGTGCTGTAGGCATTTTCCCCTTATTAGAAGCTGTCCCACCCATTTGTTTTTCCAGAGATTCCTTCTCAGGCAAGTGATTAGCTAAATACCTCGATGATGTGGAAATTAAGTGCTTTCTTTCTAATTCCTTAGAGAATTATAGGATTATTACCAACTTGTCACATGCTGACCATTTTTATCTGCTTGGGCAAAGTGTGGGCTGGTGGGTTATGCGGTTTGTTCTACAAGAAGGGGAAGAATGTACAGACTACTGGAGATTATGGCAATCTCTTTCTGAGACTTAATAGTGCAAGAAGGATAATGTTTCAGCTACTCATATAGATCAAGTGGTTTACACATCAGAATGTCATTCTGGGACTTTCTTTCCTGGGTTTGTTCCTGGCTTGCACAGATGAACTGTCCATTTTAACTCTTCTTATGGAGCCCGTTGTAGAGTAATACAAGAATTAGGGAAGATGCACTCACCTTACGTGCACATGTTCCAACCGGAAATAAGGATGGACTTGAAAAGCTAAAAAGGAAACAAAATCTTTAATTTTTTATTTTTTAAAGATTTTATTTATTTATTTGAGAGAGAAAGAATGAGACAGAGCATGAGAGGGGGGAGGGTCAGAGGGAGAAGCAGACTCCCCGCCGAGCGGGGAATCCAATGCGGGACTCCATCCCAGGACTCTAGGATCATGACCTGAGCTGAAGGCAGCTGCTCAACCAGCTGAGCCACCCAGGCGCCCGTCATTTGACTTTTTAAATTAAGGATTTAGTAGCCAACTCTTGGCCTGCTTTTAGCCTGAAAAGCTCCTGTCTGACTTGTAAACTTTCTAATCTTTGTTGTGAGGTGAAGGTCAGTGGACAAAGGCCATTTGGAGGATCCCTAGGGCACCCTTAGTAAAAACAGAAACTGCAGCAGCAGCATTTAACATTTATCAGGCGGTGTGCCAGGAAACAATGCTAAATGCTTTTATATGATATTTCATTTAATTCTCACAGTAATTCTGTGAGTTATGTACTAGTATGATTTCTGTTTTACTAATGGGAAGACTGTGGCTTAAAGAAGTTAAATGACTTGCCTAAAATTGCAATAGCCAATAGTGGAGGATCTGTTTGAACCCAGGTTGTCTATCAAAGTCCATTTGTCTTAATTATCTCCTACTTATCTTCACTCTTTCCTTCTGTCTGAAGAAGTCTTTCTTCCCTTATCTATTCCTAAACCAAAATCCTCCTCTATTACTTCCTAAAACAGTCCATATCTATGGATGTTTTCAGGGATATTCTTTTATATGAGATTTTCTTTCCTACAAGGTTAAAATTATGAATAAAATGGTTAAGAAATTTTACATAGTGGAAACAGACCCAGAAATTTAAGAGTCTTATCCATTATAAAAATTTTATCAGGGGGCGCCTGGGTGGCTCAGATGGTTAAGCATCTGCCTTAGGCTCAGGTCATGATCCCAGGGTCCTGAGATCGAGTTCCGCATCGGGCTACCTGCTCAGCGGGGAGCCTGCTTCTCCCTGTGCTTCTCTCTCTCTCTCTCTCTGTCTCTCATGAATAAATAAATAAAATCTTTAAAAAAAATTGTATCAGGGTAACTCCTTTTAAAAGGTTCTTAATGGAATTCACAGTGAAAACTAAGACTAATAGATGCTGACAAAAAATTAATGTGGTATGGTTGATCATACTGGTTATGGTAAAGGCTAAAACATTCAAGTTTACTAGGAAGTCAGAGAGCCACCAGGAGAAGTTGGAGAGAGGAAGAAAAAACACATACTGCACATGGCCCCATTTAATTTATGAACTTAAGTCTTTACTGTCTGCCAGGAGCTTGCTGATTAAAAATCTCAACTCCCAACCTCTGCTCTAAGAAATCTAGCCTTTTACTGCCCTGGCCTGCAAGGGACTCTGACTCTTCCCAGTATTCAGGCTCTTAGATCTGAATTATTTGAATCTTATCCAAGGTTAAATATAAGGTCATGCATATGGGGGGGCATGAGGTAAACCCCCATATATAGTGTGTATTGTTTGTTGTATGTTAAATATTATATATTTTAGATATCTGGGTTTTGAGTAGTCATTTGTAACAACCCAGAAAAGGAATCCAAAAATTAGTGTAGACCTCCTTAAGATAACAGCAGTGGCTATAAATGTAAATTTACAGGGTTATGGTTAGGGAGACATTAAAAACAGAAAAATGTTAGGGACACCTCGGTGACTCAGTCGGTTAAGTGTCTGCCTTCAGCTCAGGTCATGATCCCAGATCCTGGGATCGAGTCCTGCATCAGGCTCCTTGCTCAGCAAGGAGCCTGCTTCTTTCTCCCTCTGCCTGCCACTCCCCCTGCTTGTGCTCTCTCTCTTTGACAAATAAATAAATAAAATCTTTATTAAAAAAAAACAACAAAATGTTACCATCCTTAGGGATAAAGACAAAATAAGTTCAAAGTAGAATACTTTGAACACTCTTAGTAACACCTAAAAAGGTCCTGAGAAGGGTAAATTACATTACCCTGGAAAGGTAGGCAATACTATAGACTTTTTTTTTTTTTAACTTAGCCTGCCGGAAGTTTGATAGAGTAGTGTGTATCAAAAGCCTTAAAATATACATACCCTTTTACACCACTATTCCCATATGTAGGACTTTAGCCCTGTAAAAATAGTAAAACAGGTGTAAGAGATTTAGCCATTAAGATATTTTTCTCAGCTTTTTTGAACAAGTGAAAATTCGGACAGCCTAAATATCCACCTGTAAATATGGTTGGTTTGTTCAGAGGAATTCTGTTTAAACATTTAAAATTGTTTTAAATTAATAGCTAATTGATACAAAAATATTCATGATACAGTGAAATCCTGATAATATGGCCTTTTGCAATCTGAAAATTCCAGTTGGTCTTCAAGAAAGTGCCCATATTCGAGAGTAATCCGGAATGTTCTGATGATCCAACCATAATTTATTCCTATAGTAGAATTGGATGTGTTTGTTGCCTGGCCATAATACTACTTTTGTGGTGGAACTCCTTGATGATCTTTCAAGTATTTTGTTTGAGGAAGATGCAAAAATTTAATACTTTTAAGAGTAGGAGAGGTGCAAAGTGTTTTATATCATGAATAAGCTTATTAAGCAAGGCTTTACCTTCTTAAAAAATGAAATAAATATTATGTCAACAGCTTCTAATATTTTAGAAGAAATTGATGCTGAACCCATCCTAGAAGCCAGGTGACTGGAGAGAAGAGACTGTGATTGCCCATCTTACTAGTTTCTAGTAAGATGCCTGGGAGGGGTCAGTTTTCCTATGAAAAAGAGGGATACTAGGCAGACCAAACTGCTATGTATACAAGTGGTTTTTAAAAATTAAAACCTGAAAATGTGAAGACTTGGAATATGCTCAAATATTTACAAAATATAAAGATTATAAAGATTTTAAGGGACACTGGCTCTTAAACTATAGGTGTTGGTCCAATCAGACTGAATTTCAGGATGATGATTATTTTTTTTTTTTTACGATTTTATTTATTTGAGGAAAAGCACAAGCAGAGGGAGAGGGAGAAGCAGGCTCCCTGCTAAGCAAGGAGCCTGATGTGGGGCTCAATCTCAGGACCCTGGGATCGTGACCTGAGCCAAAGGCAGACGCTTAACCGACTAAGCCACCCAGGTACCCCAGGATTTTTGTTAGAGTGGTTAAAAAACAACACATGTTTCCACTGGGCTTGGAGTTAAGAGCTTATAAAGCTTGAACTGCTGTAGCTACCTGTCACCCAGGAGGAAAGCCTTTCTAAAAATGAAGCTAGACCAGAGAAGGCAGCACCAAGAGACGGAAGGATAGAAACTAGGCCTCCATGACATCATTTGAGCCCTTATATCAGGCAATGCCTAATTTGGTCTTTTTTAGTTATGTGAGCGCTACTAAATTCCCTTTTTGTTTAAGCCAGTCAGGCTGTGGTTTTCTGTCACCTGTAACTGAGAAAGTCCAACTTCATAAGGTTGAAGTTTGGAGAAGTGAACTGACTTGCCTCAAGTGATACATACAGCTAAATGGTGGAAACTACAACTAAAACCTGTCCCTGCCACCTCCTTTATAAGCTCATTACTCCAACATAAATCAGTTTAACTAGGTTTAGGGTAAAGTCTATGATGGGTTTGTAGTGGGTTTGAGATGGCATTTAAGATAAACTAATGGAAATCAGCCCCACTCTTACACAGCGTCTTTTGGAGAGACAGTGACTGCTGTTGTTAGAGAACTGAACTGACTCTAGTATTGTAGTGCTTATTTTTCTAAACTATTCTAAACTAAACTATTGGGTAAGAGTTCTGTCCATAGACCATATCATTTCATGATTGATGTCATAACTCAGTCATCTGTGAACTTAGTGGATAATATCTGGCTAGCTATTCTAATGTTGCCCATTCCCTGGGCCTCCTAAGCTTCTAGAATCAGCAGACTCAAATATTTTTCTGGGTGTGTCTGGTAATAGGAAATGAAATATGGGCCTCAAATATATGCCAAGTTTTTTCCTGCCTCAGGGGTTTGCGTATGCTGTTTCCTCTGCCTTTATTGCTTATCCCCAGGTTCACCGTATCTCCTCATCTTTCAGGTCTCAGCTTAAATCCAGCCTCTTCAGAGATTCTATCCCTGACTACCCTAGACAGCTCACATTGTTCTCTTATCACATGCCCTGTCTAGTCCTCAGTACGTTTCCAACTCCTCTTTATTTATCAGTCTGTTTCTTTTACCACTCCATACCCAGTGTCTAGCACAGGACCTACACATAGAAGGTACTCAATAATTATTTGTTAAATGATTGAATTTTTTCTATCTGTGGCTTGAAGAAAAACAATAAAAAGCGCTATTTGGGCCCTTCCCCTAGCCTGTCCTAAGTACCTTAATTGCTCTTACACCTCCACTGACTGAACATATGGCATGAATCCTGAAGAGAGGAAACTAAAAGCTATACTTAACCATTATACTGATAATTGTCTCAGGCATTTTTTAGTTGATATTTTATTACGTCTGTTCTTCAGCCTGTCATGCCTTGTTTCTTCTTTTCTCTGTGACTTCTCACCTACCCACTTGACTCTCCGATTCCTCACACTGGAAGGGTATATCAGAGAAGTGAGGTGGCCCTGAGAGCAGGGGAGGAAGGATAGAATGACAGGGGCTACCAGAAATCTCTTTCAGGACTCTAATCACTCTAGGGTCACTGTTTAGAGTCTAGAATGAGAGGGACTTTGAGTGCCTCTTTTTCTTGCTCGGTGCCCTCAGCTTGAGTGCTGAGCTGGCAGGCGAGCACCTTCTCCTCCTCAGTTACTGTCAGAGCAACATGAAGGTCAGGCAGAGAGAGACAAATGAGAGCAGCTCAGGGAAAGGAGGTTACCACGGTAACAAGCAGGCGGTACTGCTATTTGGAAACAGGCCTAATCTTTCTCCTTCTCCCTCCTTCCCAGCACAAGAAGATGGGTATTGTTTAGCTGACCTGCATCCTTGGGGTGGGAACCATAATCCCTTTCTGACAGTTCCCAGTGACACTGGAGTGAGCTGCTTTGCATTTTAATTTGATAAACAGCAGCCACAGTTTTCTCAGAAGTGCTGGAGACATGGCTTTTTCTGGCCCTGTTCCAGGTAGGATTCTGGTTGCCACAGAGAAGGGTTTGGGATTGTTGTTTATTTCCCAACAAAGATTTTGCACATTTGCACATGCATGAAAGATGCCACGCAGTTCTCAACAGCTAGAATCCAATGAATACAGGTAGTTTCTAGGTTATGAATATCAGCCTACGAAGGTCATAGAGATGTTTGTGTAGAACTGCCCATTTCCCCAGCTCTTAGGAGCCACCCAACTGTTTGGGATCAGTCCTGTTACCCAGTGACCTCTACAGTGGATGTACTGACTTAATATCCTTACCTTTCTGCCTCCCCCTTCTACTCCCACTGTTGCTGCTCTTTTTCACCTACCTGCCCATTTCCTCATCAACTCCAGCCCCTTTTCTTTTTTTTTTTTTTCCCCAGCCCCTTTTCTTATAATAAACCTAAACCTGGGGCGCCTAGGTGGCTCAGTTGGTTGAGCCAGTCTTGGTTTCGGTGCAGGTCATGATCTCAGGGTTGTGGGATCAAGCCCCTCTTTGCTGGAGATTTTTTTTTTTTTTTAAGATTTTATTTATTTATTTGACAGAGAGACACAGCGAGAGCAGGAACACAAGCAGGGGGAGTGGGAGAGGGAGAAGCAGGCTTCCCGCGGAGCAGGGAGCCCGATGTGGGACTCGATCCCAGGACCCTGGGATCATGACCTGAGCCGAAGGCAGACACTTAACGACTGAGCCACCCAGGCGCCCTTTGCTGGAGATTCTTTCCCTTCCCCTCTGCCCCTCCCCTGGCTCACACTCTCTCTCTCTCTCTCTCTCTCTCTCTCTCTAAACAAAATATTTAAATAATAATAAACCTAAACCTTTACATATGTAAATATCTCTCCCTTTTCCTTTAAAATAAAAATAGCTTTTTAAAGAAACTATAAATTCTAAATATAATGAAAAATCAAATACTGAAAAATACAAAAGAGAAACTAAAAATCATCCAGGTTCTTACTACCCAGAAATGACTGCAAGAACATCCTTCCACATCTCAACTTCTATTTCTCATTTCTCATCTACATATTGTTTAAGAATCATATATACTTAATGTAGACATCAGTTTAACATAATAGGCTAATATAGTACATGCTGTGTTGTAACCTTCTGTTCACTCAAAAATATGCTATGGATATCTGTCCTTGATAGAGATCTCTGCTGTGGTGGACATTTACATTGTTTCTGGGCCTTGTTTGGTGATTAGAAACAACACTGAAACAAACTGTATCATACATCTTTTTTTTTTTATTATATAAGATTTGGTTTATTTATTTGAGAGAGAACAAGCATGAGATGTATGGCTCGGTCCCAGAACCCTGGGATCATGACCTGAGCCGAAGGCAGACGCTTAACCAACTGAGCCACCCAGGCGCCCTGTCATACATCTTTGTGTGCCTGTCCTGTTATCTTCTTCATATAAATTATAGAAACAGAATTTTGGGCCAAAAGAGCATGTGTAATTTACATTTTGTACATAGTGCCAAAGTGCCCTCTACCGAGTTTCTGTCAATTTATATTCCCAGTAACTACAACAGCATGCCTGGTTTTTTCCCTACCCTTGCCAACTTGGATATTTGTTCAACTTTTTCATTTTTGCCAGTCAGATAGATGGAAAATTACATTGTTTTCATTTGTATTTATATATTATTTTGATGTCCCTCAGACTGTGCACTGAAGACCAATCTATTTCTTTTCCTAGAGTACTGGCAACTGAGGAAAGTTTAAAAGAAAACCAAAAAACTAATCTCATTGATCTTTCTTCAGCCCCTCTCCAAATCAAAACTAAAACCTGTTTGTTTCTCCTCTTTTTTCTTTCTTTTTCAGGTTTGGGATACCATCTACTTGATTTAAGCTCCAGAGATTGGGATTTTAGTCTGTTTGGTTTATAGCATATCCTGAGCACTTAGAATAGTACCTGGCATGTATTAGGTGCTCAGTAAATATTTGTGGAATGAATCATCTCCCATCTATCTGAATCTGAAATTCTAATCATGCCTGACTCCTTTAGTGATTACCTGCATGTCTGATATCTCATGAAGTCAGGTTGCTCATACATCCTGAATGTCTCTTGAATCTTCCGGTCATCCCCCTCCTTCTGACTTACTGGGTTTATTGCAACAGGCACCTAGCTAGGAATCGTCCTTTTCAATCTCTTTTAGTCTACTCCCTTCCATTAATTCTACCTTTATATATACAAATGATAAAATCATTCCCTCGTTTTAATTCCTTAGTAGTTTCTTAATACCTGGAAAGTTAAATCCAAATTTTACTCTCCCTGTACTCTTTATTCCAACCAAATCTAGCAACTTGTAGTTCTTTGAATATATTATATTTGTTCCTGCCTGTGCACCTTTGAGTGGTTGTTCTTCTGCGTGGAGTGTGCATTCTTCTTTTCTTGGGAAACTCTTACTTATGCCTTAGGTCCTCTCCAGTATGAAGTCTCCTTTCCCTCTGTCAGTCACACCCTGGGTAGGGTACTTGTAGCCCTTTGCTTATCTTTATTGTGATTATATTCTTACCAGTCTGTCCTCCCATCTAAAATGAAGTTTTGCAAGCAAGGACATAAACTTTGTATTGACTCTTACAAATACAGGATACATCTGTTTTTCTGAGCCTTATAGAGTTGTGTGTTTCTCCATTTTATTACTTCGTTGAATGGATTTGTGAGTATTAGAATAAGGAGTATGTTTAGTAGTAAAGGCAGTAAAAATCCTTAACTAGAATATAGTTACTCTTACATTGTTGGCTTTGACTAATGCACTACCTTGGTTAAAGAGATTTTTAAGGACAGAATTCTTTCCAATATCAGAGTACTCTGATGTCTTTCTAAGTCATGGTATTTAAGAAACTTTCTGTCCCTTGAAAGATGAATTGCTACTCTCAACTTCCATAGGATTTCGTGAGCCCCATATGTTAAGCATGTTCTACAAAATTCTAAATTTCATATAGTGTTGTTATTTAGTATTTAGGGTTTTGTTGGTCTTTCTTAGAAGAGCTGAGCTAAGGAGAAGTTGTTTAAAAATGAAATATAGTTTAGCAGGGCTTGAATGCCTTATGACAGATGTTTCAGTCTCACTTCAGAGGATATTTATACTGAAAAATCAGAAACATATAGTGCAACTTTAAGCAAAAATCAAAATATGAAACTAAGGATTTACCAGAACTAATGTGCAAACCCAGATCCAAAAATAGATTAAAACTCTTGAACAATCTTTATTCTTTTTACAAAAGATAAGTTTGCTTTACCAGAGGACTACAAAATAGCAAGTATCCTTTTTACTCTGTGACAAAGCATCTTGAGGTTTGATGGAGTGCAAGTGTCCAAATCCAAATTAATCATATTGGAAAATATTGAAAAAATTTGCATGTGGAGTCAGAGATCCTATTGTTTAGGGAATCCTGGCAAATGGGAGAGAACCAGAAGAACATTGGGTAGGCAAATATCCAAAATTTCAAAATTAGAGATCATTAAGCTTACATTGATCTTTAGCAAAATCCCAGAACAAAATGTTATAATAGATTGTGAGTCACTTCTACTCTCCTTCCTGGTCATGCCTAAACTTCTTTGGAGTAGCAGCATATAAAGGGGAAAGAGTATAAGTTTCAGATTCAGACATACCTTGATTCAACTCCTGGCCCTGCCACTTAATAATTGGGTAATTATGGACAAATCAGTTAACCTTCCCAGGGCTCTGTTTGTTTTCTATCAAACAAAGCTATCATCTACTTCATAGGGGTAATAGGAGATTTAATGAGATAACATGTAGAAGTCCTGGCACACAGTAGACTCGTAATAAATTCTAATTATCTTCCCTTCACCACTTCATGCTTTTCTTTACCCAGTGCAGTCAGTTTAGCTTCTTAGCTTCTGTGCCTTACCCTTCCCTGCAATTTCAGTTTCTTACTGAGATTATTTAACACCAGTCCATTCTCTTCTTGAACTCCCTTTTCCCTTGACTTCTTGTGACACCATTCAATTTTGATTCTGACTTTATTACTGCAAGGGTTCTGGAGCCAGACTGCCTGAGTTTGAATCCCAGTTTTATCACTTAGTAGCTATATGACGTTGGCCAAGTTACCTAACCTATTTAGCCTTAGTACATTCATCTTTAAGAGAAAATACTATTAAAACCATAATGAGATAACACTTTACACCTGTCAGAATAGCTAAAATTAAAAACACAAGAAACAACAAATGTTAGACAGGGATACCAGCAATAAGCCTCCTTAGCGAGGATGTGGGAAAAAAGGAACCCCATGCGCTTTTGGTGAGAATGCAAACTGGAGTAGCCACTGTGGTAAACAGTATGGAGGTTCCTCAGAAAATTAAAAATAGAGTTACTGTATGATCGAGTAATCCCACTACTGGGTATTTACCGAATGAAAATGAAAACGTTAATTCAAAAAGATATATGCCACCGCTATGTTTAGTGCAGCCTTATTTACAATAGCCAAGATAGAGGAGCAACCCAAGTATCCATCAATAAATGAATGGATAAAGAAGATATGGATGCATATGTGTGTGTATTTACATATAATGGAATATTACTTAGCTATAAAAAAGAATGGAATCTTGCCATTTACAGCAATATAAGACCTAGAGGATGTTATGCTAAGTGAAACATGTCAGAGAAGGACAAATGCCATGTAATTTCACTCATGTGTGGGATGTTTTTTTTTAAAGATTTTATTTATTCATTTGAGAGAGAGAATGAGATAGAGAAAGCCTGAGAGGGGGGAGGGTCAGAGGGAGAAGCAGACTCCCCGCCAAGCAGGGAGCCTGATGCGGGACTCGATCCTTGGACTCCAGGATCATGACCTGAGCCGAAGGCAGTAGCTTAACCAACTAAGCCACCCAGGTGCCCCATGTGTGGGATTTTTAAGAAACAAAATGAACAAAGAAAAAGAGAGACAAAAAAACCCAGACTTTTAAATAGAGAAACTGATGGTTGCCAGAGGTGAGGGGGAGTGAAATAGGTGAAGGGGATTAAGAGTATATTTAATCCTTCAGTGGGAAACCTGCTTCTCCCTCTCCCACTCCCCCTGCTTGTGTTCCCTCTCTAGCTGTGTCTCTGTCAAATAAATAAATAAAAACTTAAAAAAAAAAAGTATATTTAGCCTTGATGAGCACTGAGAAATGTGTGGAATTGTTGAATCATATTGTCCATCTGAAACTATCACTTTGTTAATTATATTTGAATAAAAATAAATTTTCGTTTAATTTTTTAAAAGGAGATACTATATATTACTATATTAATTACCACAGTGGATGGTTTTGAGGAATACATATAAAATGCTTTGAGGGACACCTGGTGGCTCAGTCGGTTAAGCATCTGACTTCGGCTCAGGTCATGATCTCAGGGTCCTGGAATGGAGCCCAGTGTCTGCTTCTCCCTCTCCCTCTGCCCCTCCCCCCCCCACAAGATTTATCACTTGCCATAATACCATCCTGACATCATGGTAATTATTTAATATTTCTGAATGAGGAAAAGAATCCAGAAAGCTTTTGCTTATTAGAAACCGAATTAAGTCCTTAAACATGGTACTGTAAACTTTCTCTCTCTCTCTGTTCCCAATACAGTTGTTGGGTAGGTAGATTGGAGTGCCTTGATTTCTTCAGGCTATTTGAAAAAGCCTTTTATGATATTCTTGATGACATGTTGATGAAACGTGGACTGGATGGTGATATAGTTGAGTGACTTTATAGCTGGCTGAAGAGCTATATTTAAAGAGTATTGATTACTAGGTGTTTGTCAGCTAAGATGGAGGTGGTGTACCACAAGACTCTGCCTTTGGTCTAGTCTTGTTCAACATTTTTATAATAACTTCCATGACTAAATATAAAATAGGTATATAAATTTGTGGGTGATACATAGTGGTCAGGACTTTTTCAGTTGTGATGGAATCCTTGCTCAAGCTAGTTTAAGCAAACAAGGAATTTATATGTTCCCACAAATAGAGTTGATTAGTTTCCGGCAGGGGCTCAAATAATGTCATCAGCATTCTGTCTTTGCTCATTTCCCTATTCTCCTTTCCCTTGAATTGGCTTTATTGAGTCAAGCCTTTGTCATGTATTAGTAGATATGGATATTGGCAGCTCCAATTTTAATTTAGTCCTTCCAGTACCAGAGGAAGAAAGAATTTCTGTGGCCTGTGGAGAACTTATTTCATGTATTTTGTGTAGAGTTCGGCCCACTCCTGTAGTGGAATGAGGCTGGAGGAGTGGATTTTTCACAAGAAAGAGAAATTCCTCTACCAAAGAAGGAAGGGAAAGCATGATGAAAAGTCAAAACTGTACCATGACAAACCACTTACAAATGGAGAGCTTAAGCACTGTATGTCTGAGTAGAAATTGACAATGTCATAAGAGACTGAAAGACAGAATTAAATTAACAAGATATCATTATTACTATCAGCAGCGGCTAATATTTGCTGAACTTTTACTGTGTCTTGGGCACTGTATACTCAGCACTTTACATCCAGTTAATTGCTACAGTGGCTATTTGAAATACAGGTACTCTTGATGTTTTTATTTTACAGAATAAAATAGAATCAGAAGGACTGCATAATATGTCTGTGGTCACCGGCTATTAAATAATAGAGCTGAGAGGGGAGCCTGGGTGGCTCAGTTGGTTAAATGTCTTTCTGCCTTCAGCTCAGGTCATGATCTCAGGGTCCTGGGATTGAGTCCCGAATTGGGCTCCCTGCTCAGTGGGGAGTCTGCTTCTTCCTCTCCCTCTGCCCCCACCCCCACAGATGCTCTCTGGCTTGCTCTGTTCTCTCTCTCTTTCTCTCAAATAAATAAATAACCTTTAAAAAAAATAGAGCTGAGATATTAACCAGTATGTCTTTTAGGAAGATGAGCATTTAAAGTTTAAAATTATTATCTACATTTTTGTTAAAAGGTATAAAACAGTATATATAGTACACCCATTTGTCTAAAAAGAATAAAGGGAAGGTACATATAAGCAAGCATATGTATTACGTTGGTTGCTTCTGGGAAAGGAAACTAGGGGTCAGGGATGAAAGAGAATCCTTTTGAAGTTTGAGTAGAAAAGATCTAGGGAGTTTTAATGCATATGAAATTCAGTATGAGCTTCCAAGAGTGACTTGACTATTAGAATAACTAATAATAACTATCCTTTGAGATTGCCCAAATACTATACACCTATTGCTATAGACACTTGACCTATTAAAGAATTTAATCTTTTAGGGGCTCCTGGGTGGCTCAGTCGGTTAAGCATCTCCCTTCAGCTCAGGTCATGATCCCAGGGTCCTGGGATTGAGTCCCGCGTCAGACTCCTAGCTCAGCAGGGAGTCTGCTTCTCCCTCTTCCCTCTGCCTGCCACTCCCCCTGCTTGTGCTCGCGCACCCTCTCGCTGTCAAATAAATAAAATCCTAAAAAAGAATTTAGTTTTTTAAAGCACTCCAGTAGAGTGAGGGTTTTTTTCTCCTCCCACATAGGTGGGGTTGGAGTTAGAACAAGGTTTTTATGACTACCTGTTACAGAAACTATTTCACCTTTGAGTGGTTAGTTATATGATCTTTAAGATTCTTCCACATTATGATGCTATGATTTTTCTCTGCATATTCCTTTGGGAACATACACCTGATAGAAAATGAGGTGCTGTAGTATAAACATGCTCTCTAGGAACCCAAATCCGCCTTACTGTTTTAAGGTGCTTTCTTTAGAATAAATGACGTCTCATTGGAATTACCCATTGTTATACAAAGTCACCCTCTATTCTGTGACCTTCTAGGACATAAAATTGCCTGGGAGACACTTTGGCAATGAAGCCTATCTAAACAGATGGCCATTTCCCGCTTGGTTCAGCAGTGCTAAGGTGTCCATAATCAGGAGTTAACCTGTACTGTACAGTACCCTTCATACCATTTTGAAGTTATATCTCTGCAATACCTTTAGTTTAAATAGCATAGACAAGGAAGACTTTTATAGGAAATGATGGCTCCTGGTTAACTGAAGACCCATTTTAAAATTTCTTTTAGATAATGGCACGTTTAACTTCTGAACTACTAAGCTATATTTTCAAAGAAGTCTTATTCTTGGCAATTTGAAAACGCATAGGCACTAGAGAGACTGATTTCCCCTCCTCCCACAATGGTAAGGTCAGTTTTCTCTCTAATGACCATTGTTCATTTGTCCATTTTCTAAACCATTAGCTGAGCTCTTCATTCTCTTACATGTTTAAAATACTCATTGCCCAACTGCTGAAATGTATTATTACCTAACTTGTAAACATCCCTTACTTACAAAATACGTAGTCTGTGGATCCTAGGAGCATTCTTTCCTGCTCCCCTCTTGCTAATAATGTTCCCTGCCTTCATGTCTCATTGTCCTTCACCATTACTTCTAAACTGCCCTGTTGTGGCAGACACTCTTGTTTGCCCACTAAACAGGCAGTCTCCCTCAACTTCCTGGCTACCAGAATCCCAGTTTTCTTCAGGAATCAGATGGGCATATGGTTCTGGAGAAGCTGATCACTTCTTCAATCCCAGAACATGAAACCTGATTTGTTCTCAAAATACGATCCTCCGACATGTAGATATCTCTGAGAGCTTTACAGAGGTTCTCTAGGTCAGAATTATTTTCAATAATAGAAAGACATTATTTGCCCTTTTCACTCTGTTGACATTTGCCCTAATATGCACTGATAATGCAAAAGCAGTGGTGGGTAAAATGGCAAGTATCTTGGCACAAATCAGATAAATGGCACCAATTGTACTACTAGCCATCACGTTCTTCACTGCTGTCCCTCACAGTAAAAGTAAAAATTTTGGAAGAGTTTGACGGTTAGTATTAATCTTCTTTGAATGTTTGGTAGAATTCACCCGTGAAGGTATATGGTCCTGGGCTTTTCATTGGGAGGTTTTTGATTACTGATTCAATCTCCTAACTAGTAATTGGTCTGTTCACACTTTTTACTTCATCATGATTCAGTCTTGATAAATTGTGTGTTTCTAAAAATTTATCCATTTCTTCTAGGTTGTTCAGTTTGTTGGCATATAATTAGTCTTAGAAGTCTCTTATGACCTTTTGTATTTCTGTGATGTCAGTTGTAATATGTCCTCTTTTATTTCTGATTGTATTTGAATTCTGTCCCTCTCTTTGTCTCTCTGTCTCTGTGTGTCTCTCTTGTGAATCTAGCTAAAGTCTTGTCAATTTTATCTTTTCAAAGACCTACCTCTATTTCATGGGTCTTTTTTAGTCTTTATTTCATTTATTTCTGCTCTAATCTTTTTTCCTTCCTCTACTAACTTTGTACTTCATTTTCCCTTTTTCTAATTCCTTCTGGTTTCTAGTTCCTGTTAAGTTTATTTAAGACTTTTATTTCTTGGGGCGCCTGGGTGGCTCAGTCATTAAGCCTCTGCCTTCAGCTCAGGTCATGATCTCAGGGTCCTGGGATTGAGCCCTGCATGGGGCTCCCTGCTCCGCGGGAAGCCTGCTTCTCCCTCTCCCCCTGCTTGTGTTCCCTCTCTCGCTGGGTCTCTCTCTGTCAAATAAATAAATCTTTAAAAAAAAATAAATAAAAAGACTTTTATTTCTTAAGGTAGGTGTTTTTATTACTATGAACTTCCCTCTTAAAAATGCTTTTGCTGAATCCCACAAATTTTGGTATATTTACATTTTCATTTGTCTCAAGGTATTCTTTATTTCTTTTCATTTTTTTTCTTTAGCCCATTCGTTCATGTTGTTTAATCTGCACACATTTGTGAATTTTCCAGTTTTCTTATTGTAGTTGGTTTCTAGTTTCATGCCATTGTGGTTGGAAAGATGTTTGATATGATTTCAGTCCTCTTAAATTTATTAAGACTTGTTTTGTGGTCTAACATTTGATCTCTCCTGGAAAAGGTTCCATATGCACGTGAAAAAAATGTGTATTCTGTTGCTTTTGGTTGGATTGTTCTGTGTATATCTTTTAACTCCGTCTGGTCTAAAGTGTTATTTAAGGTTGATACTTCCTTATTTTCTGTTGGAATGATCTGTCCACTGATGTAAATGGGGTAGTAAACTCCTGTTACTGTCTTGCTATTTCTCCCTTTAGGTCTGTTAATATTTGCTTTATATAGTTAGGTGCTCCTCTGTTGGCATAAATATTTACAAATATTATACCCTCTTGTTGGATTGACCTGTTTATCATGTAATGCCCATCTTTGTCTCTTTGTTTTAAAGTCTGTTTTGTCTGGGGGCGCTGTGACTCTTGATCTCGGGATTGTATATTCGAGCCCCATGTTGGGCATAGAGTTTATTTAAGGAAAAAAAAAGACTTTTGTCTGGTAAGAATATAGCTACTCCAGCTTTCATTTGATTTCCATTTACATAGAATATCTTTTCCAACCCTTCACTTTCAGTTTGTGTGTGTTCTTACATTTGAAATGAGTCTCTTGTAGGTAGCATATAGATGGGTCTTATTTTTTCATTCTGAATGCTTCTGTATGTCTTTTGATTGGAAAATTTAGTCTACTTACATTTTTTTAAAGATTTTATTTATTTAGGGGCGCCTGGGTGGCTCAGTCATTAAGCGTCTGCCTTCGGCTCAGGTCATGATCCCAGGGTCCTGGGATCGAGCCCCTCATCGGGCTCCCTGCTCGGCGGGAGGCCTGCTTCTCCCTCTCCCTCTCCCACTCCCGCCGCTTGTGTCAAATAAATTTATTTGACAAGAGAGAGAGACAGCGAGAGAGGGAACACAAGCAGGGGGAGTAGAAGAGGGAGAAGCAGGCTTCCCACGGAGCAGGGAGCCCAATGCGGGGCTCGATCCCAGGACCCTGGAATCATGACCAGAGCCGAAGGCAGACGCTTAATGACTGAGCCACCCAGGCACCCCTAGTCTACTTACATTTAAAGTAATTATTGATACTTCAGATTCATACCATTGTGTGTCAGCTATACTTCAATTAAAAAATAAAAATAATTTAAAATAATTATCAATAGGTACTTATTGCCATTTGTTATTTGTTTTGGCTGTTACTGTAGTTCCTCTCTGTTCCTTTCTTTTCTCTTATTCTCTTCCTTTGTGGTTTGATGACTTTCTTTAGTGGTATACTTACATTGCTTTTTCTTTCGCTTTTGTGTATTTACTGTAGGTTTTGTTTTGAAGTCTCATGAAGCCTACATATATAACAACCTATATCTATAACAGTCTTTTATTTTTTTTAAAGATTTTATTTATTTATTTGAGGGAGATAGTGAGCAAGAGAGAGAAGGAGCAGAGGGAGAGGGAGAAGCAGGCTCCCCACTGAGCAGGGAGCCCAATGCAGGGCTCAATCCCAGGACTCCAGGACCACAACCTGAGCCAAAGGCAGACACCCAACCGACTGAGCCACCCAGGCACCCCATAGTCTGTTTTTTTTTTTTGAAGATTTTATTTATTTGACAGAGCACAAACAGGGGGAGCGGGAGAGGGAGAAGCAGATTCCCTGCTGAGCAGGGAGCCTGATGCAGGGCTTGATCCCAGTACCCCAGGATCATGACCCAAGCTGAACGTAGTAGCCCTACCACTGAGCCACCCAGGCACCCCTGTAACAGTCTGTTTTAAGTTGATCGCATTCCAAAGCTTAATATTTTTACTCTTCCCCTCCCCAGGTTTTGTTGTTGATGTCACATTTTACATCTTTTTATCTTTGGTATCCCTTAACTAATTATTGTAATCACAGTAATGATCCTACTTTTGTCTTTTAGCCTTTATACTAGCTTTACATATGATTAATCTACTACCTTTATTATTTTTAGAAGAGGAGGGAACTCTTTCAAACTAATTTTATGAGGCCAGCATTACCTTGATGCAAAGCTGACAAGGACACCACAAGAAAAGAAAATTATGGGCCATTATCCCTGATAAACACAAGTACAAAAATCCTCAGCAAAATATTAGCAAACTGAATTCAACAATTCAGAAGTATCATAGGCCATGATCAAGTGGGATTTATTCCAGGGATGCACAGATATTTCAATATCAAATCAGGGGCGCCTGGGTGGCTCAGTTGGTTAAGCAACTGCCTTCAGCTCAGGTCATGATCCCAGGGTCCTGGGATTGAGTCCTGCATCAGGCTCCTTGCTCAGCGGGGAGCCTGCTTCTCCCTCTCCCTTCCACTCCTCCTGCTTGTGGGCACTCTCTCTCTCTCTCTTGAATAAATAAATAAAATCTTAAAAAAAAAAAACCCACAAATCAGTCAGTGTTATACAACACATTAACAAAAAGAAGGGCAAAAATTATATGATCATCTCAATAGATGCAGGAAAAGTATATGACAAAATTCAATATCCTTTATGATAAAAACTCTAAATAAAGTGGGTAGAGAGGGAACATCCCTCAACATAATAAAGGCCATATATGCCAAGTCCTTAGCTAATATCATATTCAGTGGTGAAAAGCTGAAAGCTTTTCTCCTAAGATCAGGCACAAGACAGGCATGCCTACTCTTGCCTCTTTTATTCAACATAGTATTGGAAGTCCTAGCCAGAGCAATTCTATAAGAAAAAGAAATAAAAGACATCCAAATTGGAAAGGAGGAAGTAAAAAAAAACTGTCAGTATTTGCAAATGACATACTATACATAGAAAACCCTAAAGACTCCATTAAAAAACTGTTGGAATGGGGCGCCTGGGTGGCGCAGCTGGTTAAGTGGTTGACCCTTGGTTTTAGCTCAAGTTGTGATCTCAGGGTCCTGAGATCGGGCCACGTCAGGCTCTGTGTTCAGTGTCTGCTTTTCCCTCTCCCTCTGCCCCCACTTGTGTGCACCCTCTCTCTCAAATAGATAAAATATTTTTAAAAAACTGTTGGAACTAATAAATGAATTCAGTAAAGTTGCAGGATACAAAATCCATACAAAAGTCTGTTGCATTTCTGTATACTAATAACAAAATACTAGAGAAATTTAAGAAAACAATCCCATTTACAGTTGCATCAGAAAGCATAAAATAGCTAGGACTAAATTTAATCAAGGAGGTGAGAGACATATATATTGAAAACTACAAGATATTAATGAAAAAAAATTAAAGACAACACAAATAAATGGAAAAATATTCCATGCTCATGGTTTGGAAGACTCAGTATCATTAAAGTGTCCATACTACCTAAAGCAGTCTACAAATTCAGTGTAATCACAATCAAAATTCTACTGGCATTTCTCATGGAACTAGAACAAACAATCCTAAAATTTGTGTGGAACCACAAGAGACCCCAAACAGCCAAAGCAATCTTGAGAGAGAAGAACAAAGCTGGAGGCATCATGCTCCCTGATTTTAAACTCCATTAAAAAGCTGTAGTAATTAAAACAGAATGGTATTGGCATAGAAACAATAGATCATTGGAATAGACTAGAGAGCCCAGAAATAAACCCAAGCATATATGGTCAATTAATTTATGACAAAGGAGCCAAGAACATACAATGGGGAAAGAACAGTCTCTTCAATAAATGGTGTGGGGAAGATTGGACAGCCACATGTAAAAGAATGAAACTTGAACACCATCTTACAACATACACAAAAATCAACCCCAAATGGATTTAAGACTTGAATGTAAAACCTGAAACCATAAAATTCCTAGATGACAACATAGGCAATAAGCTCCTTGACATAGGCTTGGCCTTGACTTTTTGAATCTGACACCAAGAGCAAAAGCAACAAAAGGAAAAATAAACAAGTAGAACTACATTAAAATAAAAAGCTTCTACACAGCAAAGGAAACCATCAACAAAATGAAAGACAACCTGCTGAATGGGAGAAAATATTTGCAAAGCATATATATCTGATAAGAGGCTAATATCCAAAATATAAGAATTCATACAACTCAACAGCAGAAAAAAAAAAAATTCATTTAAAAACTGGGCAGATCTAAATAGACATTTTTCCAAAGAAGACATACAGGTGGGCAACAGGTATATAAAAAGATGTTCAAAATCATTAATCATTAGGGAAATACAAATCAAAATGAGGTATCACTTCACACCTGTTAGAATGGCTATTACCAAAACAACAAGAAATAACAGATACTGGTTGGGAAGTGGAAAAAAGTTCACTGTTGGTGGGAAAGTAAATTGGTGCAGCCACTATGAAAAACATGGAGGTTCTTCAAAAAGATAAAAAATAGAACTACAGTGTGATCCAGCAATTTCAGTTCTTAGGTATTTATCTGAAGAAAACAAAATCACTGAAAGATATAAGTACCCCCATGTTTATTGCAGCATTATTTACAGTGGGCCAAGATATGGAAACAACCTAAGAGTCCGTCAGTGGGGGAATGGATAAAGAAGACGTGATGTATATATACAATGGAATATTATTTGGCCACGAAAAAGAATTAACTCTTGCCATTTTCCTATACCAACTATACTTAAATAAAAAACAAAAAATCAGCCATTAAAAAAAAGTGGGGAGAATTCTTGCCATTTGCAACAACATGAATGGACCTTAAGGGCATTGTGCTAAGTGAAATAAGTCAGAGAAAGACAAACACCACATGATCTCTCTTATATGTGGAATCTTTTTAAAAAAGCTCAAAACAGAACAACAGATTAACAATTGCCAGAAGCAAGGAGTAGGGGTGGGAGAAATGAGTGAAGGAGGTCAAAAGTTTTTTAAAAATGTCTTTAAAAGCCAGTTTATCTCTAAAATATCTTTAGGGGCACCTGGGTGGCTCAGTCATTAAGTGTCTGCCTTCGGCTCAGGTCATGGTCCCAGGGTCCTGGGATCGAGCCCCGCCTCGGGCTCCCTGCTCCGTGGGAAGCCTGCTTGTGTTCTCTCTCTTGCTGTCTCTCTCTCTGTCAAATAAATAAAATCTTTTTAAAAAAATATCTTTATATATATTAAATATGTATATATAAAATATCTTTATATATATTAAACCTTTTGAGTACATGTCATTTTATATTCTGTGTGACAAAAGGGGAAGCACACATAAAGTACTGCTGCTGCATTCCAAAGTAGGATACTTTTCTCTAGGTAAAGCACTTTTGTAATTGAGTTGCAAGCTGACCTAGCCAGTTTTTTTTATGCAATATCATTTTTACTTGAAAGAACAACTGAAAGTATAAGGTATTCAGAGTTGGGTATTTGGCAGACATTTTCTTAAAAATAAATGAAATGAGCCTGTTACTCCAAGGAAAACAGTCCACACTGTTTGTTATCAATGATAAAATATGAGCTTTCAAGCAAACGTTGTAATTTTAGAAAATTTGTATTTGCCCCCCCCACATAAGTTTGATAGCCTACCAATACATAAAGGATTTTCTGATGAGCTCAGAGGCAGTATCAGCGAATATGACTTTTTTTGTATTAATGGAATGTGTCGGTATATGAAAGAGCTGTATAACTTAGTGAACCAGTATTTTCCAAATGACTAATATATGATGTTAAAAATCATGCATGGGTAGAAGAAGCATTCAAAGTACTAGACAGACCAATGGATTGTAATGTAACAGAGTACAAAAAGTTCATTGATACAGTTTCAGATTCCACATTGCCACTAACCTTTAAGAACTATCTTTTGTTCAGTTTTGGTGTCATATCAAAGAATAACCACAATTATCTGAAGAGGATACATATATAAAATCTTTGTGAGGCCAGTTTTCTTTATAGTTCAACACATTTCACCTACAGATTGAATGCAGAAACAGACATGAGAATCTAGCAGTCTTCTATTAAACCAACCATTGAAGAGATTTGCAAAATGTAAATCAATGCCACTGCTCTTTTTTCCCTTTCTTTTGAAAAATTATAGCTATTTTTATTTAAAATGTTACATATAGTTGTACATAATATGTTTTTAAATGTCATTTTAAACAAGTTAATGCATGTCAAATTTTTGCTTTTTAAATTCTAGTATGGTGAATATTAATAGATCTATTCCACATCAGAGCTCTTTGAGGGTCTTCAATTTTTTGTTAATCTTTTTATTTTGAGATAATTAATAGTTGTAATAAATAATTCAGAGAGATCTCATGTACCCTTTACCTAGTTTCCCCTAATGGTAACACCTTGCAGAGGTATATAGTACAGTATCACAAAGGGGATATTGACAATGCAATCCACCTATCTTGTTAAGATTTCCCCCATTTTGCTTGTGTTCACTTGTGTATGTTTTTCTCTCTGTGTGTGTATGTGTGTGTATTTAATTCTGTGCAGTTTGATCACATGTGTAGGCTTGTGTTATTTGCCACACATTTAAAATACCAAACATCTCCATTATTCTAAGGATCCCTTGTGTTGCCTTTCTAACCACACTCAACTCTTCTACCTCCCACCAACCCTTCCTCCTGAATAATCTGTTCTTTGTGTCTCTAATTTTGTCATTTCAAAATCATTAGTTTTATTTTTTTAAGATTTTATTTATTTATCTATTTATTAGAGAGAGTGCACAAGCAGGGGGAGGAGCAGAGGGGGAGGGAAAAAGAATCCCAAGCTGACTTCCCACTGAGCCACCCAGGAGCCCCTCAAAATCATTAGCTGTTTTAAATAAGTTAATTAGTACATGTTGGAATCTTTCACTTTTAATTTCTAATACAGTAAATACTAGTTGATAAAGCCTGTGTAAATAAAAGCTCTGTAAAGTTCTCTGTTTTTAAGACCATAAAGGTTTCCCAAGACCAAAATGTTTAAAAACAGCTGGCTTGAAGCAGGGAGAATCATTCCCATTTCTCCTTCCCAAGCTACTACAGAACAAGATGTGGTTTGTGGTGTCTCAATTTAGAATTTTCTTGTTTTCTCATAGGACCATCAATATGAATGATGATTGGGTTCTTTAGTACAATTTGGTCCATCCATGATACAGGTTAAATTAAGACTTTTTACTGACATCTGTGATTCTGAATGATTCAGAAAAAAGACTTTAGCTTTCTGTTGTATTCACCTTTGTGGGTTATTTTGTTGTTGTTTTGTTTTGTTTAGTTTAAAATTTTATGTATTCATTTGAGACAGAGAGAGAGAGCTCGAGCAGAGGGGAGAGGCAGCAGGAGAGGGAGAAGCAGACTCTGTTGAGCAGGGACCCTAACGTGGGGCTCGATCCCAAGACCCAGACATCATGACCTGAGCTGAAGGCAGACACTCAACCTTCTGAGCCACCCAGGCGCCCCTTGTTTTTTGTTTATTTTCTTGTTTGTTTTTATATCCTATGGGTTAGAGAATGGAGTAGAGATGACAAGCTCCAGCCCTGACTTTTTAGGAAATGAGTATGTGAAAGGAAGTAAGAATTGTGTGTAGGAGAGGAAGTAGTTGCAGCCAAAGAATGAATTTTTCTCATTCTTTATTCTTGAAAAGCTAATTCTAGTGCTTCCCTTGGAACAATACAGGAATGGGAGGGATCATCAACCTTCTGTGGAAAAAAAAATAGTTTCAGAGGTAGTACTTAGGTTCCTATCATCACTCATCAGCTGCAAAGTTAATAGCTTTGTTGGAGGAAAATGTGAATTTCAAGCAGGCAGAAGATTATGGATTGAGAAGATTTAGAAGAGCAGAATAGATGCTTCTCTCAAAAAACCTTTGCCACTAATGGACACTGCCGTGTAATTTGTGTTATGCATTGATTTCATTTGTGAGATTTTTCTTCCTTTGTTAAATTTCCAGCATAATATACCCATTCCCACACACTTGGAAGTTAGACAGTCTTGAATTTTAGGATCATTTGATCTGCTATCTCCTCTTTACCAGAAGAGTTCTTTTAGGTTTGAGCCTGGGATTCTATAGGGATCATTGTAGGAGACCTCCCTATAGCTGGTATTGTAGTCTTCAAATTATATGTTCACTTGCACTTGCATTTTCTAGTACAAACTGGAGCAACCTTCACTGCTGACCTTGGCCAGGCTGATTGGTTAAAATTGAGTGCTAAAGTAAGTTGTCTGTGAATAACAGAATATGTAGCTTCAAAGAACTCTTTGATGGCTGGTTATGGTGCCAGCCACCGTGTCTTTCTTTTTCACTTTTTCCTCCTTGCCTTCTGCTACAAGATGTCTTGGAAATTAACCAGAGTTACAATCAAATTCTTTTTCAAAGCAAGCTTAAGTGAAATCTGGAAGCTCAGCAGACCCGCAGCCTATGCTTTCTTTTTCCTTCTTCCTTCTTCCTTCCTACCTTCCTTTCAATAGTCAGGGTCAAAGAGTGTTTGAAAAGGAGGTGATTTCCTCCTTCACTAATAACTTAAATGTTGTGTTGTTTTGTGATTTACTTGGAATATTCTATTGTATTCTGTCAAGAGCTTTGTAGAAAGGAGGAATTCAGATTTCTCCTTCCATCCTCAGTTACTCTGTGATTTCTACCTGCCAGGATCTTGCAAATAAGCAATTACTGATCTCCCAGGATAAGCAGATAATCTTTAATTATTAAAAAAAAATGCAGTAAACTTACTTAATTTATCTCAAAATCTCAGTCAACAGGAGGCAGTTCAAATAACTGAGGATTTTTTTTTCTCTGTATTTTAATTTGAGAGACAAATAACATAATGATAAATGGGGGATGTTTGGGTGGCTCAGCAGTTGAGCATCTGAGTCTTGATTTCATCTCGGGTCATGATCTTGCAGTCATGGGATTCAGCACCCTCCCAATCTGCCATCAGGCTTCCTGCTCGGCAGGCAGTCAGCTTCAGATTCTCTCCCTCTGCCCCTCCCCCCATACTCTCACTCTATCTAAAAAAAATAAAATTGATAAATGGAATTTTAAATAAATACTAGTTCTTTTTAATAACCCACCCTAGGGGCGCCTGGGTGGCTCAGTTGGTTAAGCATTGGACTCTTGATTTCCACTTGGTCATGATCTCAGGGTCATGAGATTGAGCCCCACATTGGGTTCCACACTGGGTGTGGAGCCTGCTCAAGATTCTCTCTCTCTCCCTCTCCCCCTCCCCCACATTTGCTGTCTCTCTCAGAAACAAAACCACAATAAAAATTCTGTGAACCAGTCAAGTTTTATAGGGGAGTATTTACATGTTTATCCATGAATCAGGAATCTATATTATTGTTAGTATTGCTGTTGCTGAGTCACTGTATAAAATCTTGAAGGACCTTTGGAATTATCAAAGAAAGAGAACATGTTATTAATACAGTATTTAGTATATTTGATGACATTCTACTTCCTATATAATCTTATCCAATAATTCTGAATAAATCTGAACATTTATCTAACCATTATCTCCAATTATCTTTCATTCTTGGATAAAGGGAGTTTCTTAGAGTTACTGAGGTGTCAGTAGAACCATCTTCCTCTCTGCCTTTTGACTGTGAAGGTGAAGGTATCAGACTCATGTCTGTGAAGGGGGAGGGGGAAAAGATCTGTCCCAAATATTTCTTTGCTGCATTTTCTACCCCAAAAATTATGTTGCAGCCTTGAAATTTTTCTTTCATCAGTTCCTCTCATGTGTGGGAGGCAGCTGAACTCAGTGTATAATTACTTCTTGAGGGGAGGTTAATGGCTCTGGCCTTTCTTCTCTCCAGTCCTCATTTCTGCGTCACCTGCCTATCAGCACTTAGATCTCTAATAGGTGCTATGAAGACTAATATCTAAAGGTGAATTGAAAAGAAATATCATTAAAAGATAAAGGACATGAACTGTTGGGAAACTTAAGATATTTCCATCTTTAAATTCTCTGTCTCTTTTCAAGTTTTTCTTTTGTTTTGCTGTTTATCTTCCCATTCAGTGAGTCCCAGGAGTGCCGTCCCCGCCGTTGTGTCCCCCACCCTCCCCACCCCAGTCCCCCTGTAGCACTTTAGCATTTCAGAGACCAAGAATTGGCCTGGCTTTTATTGTTGTAGCTAATTAAGGTATTTAATGACCTTAACTTTTTATATTCCTGTTACTCAATTTTCCGTGCTGGGTCCAGTCTCCTGACAATTCCTGCTCTTGTATCCTAGGTATATGGGAAAGGTAGCAAAATAAGTCCTTTTCTAATTTTTATCCTCTCCTGGAGAGTGGTAAATGAAGCTCTGTTTGTTCCAGTGAATAGTAGACTATGAAATCCCATAAAGCCAGCTAGGTTATTAGATGAATATCACAGAGCTGCTTATTATGCACTGTGGCTTAATGTAGATTATAGATGTGACCAAACGGTAATTAACAGAGCTAGAGCTGTAATTAAACATTATTCTGCTCTGTGATTTCTCCTCAGATTTCTTTTGCAAAGTAGGAAACTGAATAGTTCCAAACCCATAGGTGGATTTCTTTACTTCTCACCCCCTAAAATCTCTTTTAATTAACTGACTAAATAAAGTCATCCTCACACAAAGAGAGATCCTGAATTCTGCTTAGTACCTCTGATCAGTAAGAGTAGTTTGGTGCATATACATGTTGATCAGCTCTTTGTATATTCTGTTTTTCTAACTAATCACTTCTGCTAAGTTCCTTCTGCACGTATTCTGTAGCAGAGTTTAATTTGGCAAACTGAATGCAACAAGGGTGTCTCCTACTTACATCTTAGATGTTTTCTGGATCTGTTGGTACAGAACTGGGGGCTTGGTTTTATTTACAGTGTTAGTAGCTTCCTTCCCTTCTTCTTGGCCTCCCAGGCACTGAATAACCTAGCAGGAAATGAAACGTCTTCTAGAAAACAGCTACCTTCTACCTTCGATGGCTGAGAGAGAGAGAGAGAGAGAGAGAGAGAGAGAGAGAGAGAGAGAGTGTGTGTGTGTGTGTGTGTGTGTGTGTGTGTGTGTGTGTGTGTGTGTAGGTGACTCCCTGGGGACTTACCTCCTTTGTTTAGGATTGCTGCCTCAGCGATGGAACAAGTTAGCAATAGGGCATGCTCAAGCGAGACAGAAAGTTCAAAGGAGTGACCTAAAAGATTCAGGTTAATCTGTGTCCAAGAAAGCAGACGTTGCAGGAATTTCTCTTGCTAGTAGAAGAACGGTATAGAAAAGACAACAAACTCTAAGCAAAGGAAATACACATACTGATTGTGAAATTGTTTTTGTCTCAGTTCTTCCCCAGGAGAAAAAATAGAAAAACAGAGGTGAGGCCAAGAGTAAAGATGATCTGTGTACTCTGTCTCTAATTTTCTCTTTTTAGTAATTTTCGTGAGTAAAATCTCCAGGAAACTTTCTTCCCAGAGTTATGAGCTACCTTCTTGAAGCATTCGTGAAAGGGCTTGATGGTTAGACCCAGATTCCAGCCATACACAGCAGTAGTAGAGAATTGAGCTTACTTTTTCTGTGTTTTTGCCTTCAAATCTGTGCATAGAAATCTTATAGGTCTTTCAGGGATCTACCACATCCCAAGAAGGTTGCCAAATTAAATGATCATTGCCTGATTTTCAGAAGTGCAAAAAGAAGGCAAAGATGCCTTTTGGCATTGACCATAATGAAGAAAATTCATTATATGGGCTTTGTCTTTCATTTCATTTTATAAAAGAGGTGGAGTTAGGGGAGTACGGGGTTGAGGGGGGCAGGGGAAGGTGGGTGCATGACAACAAGCAGATAAGGATAATGTTTTGGCAGCTCTCAGGGACCAGAATTCATCAGAATCCGTGTTCTAGCATTCAGTGGTCTCTGACAGTGATGATTCACAAATAGCAGAAGTGAGAGCTAACTGTGATAGAGGCAATACCCAGATCTCAGCTTCTAGAGGAGTATCTCAGGCCAGGAAGAGGTAGGGTGTGTGTGTGTGTGTGTGAGAGAGAGAGAGAGAGAGAGGGAGAGAGACAATATATATGTGTTAGGAGGAGGGAGGTGGATTACAGGTTGAGCAGTGGTCATTCAGTAAAACCAAGAGTTCTGTTGCAGAACTGTCCAGCAGCTTGGATTATGGGTGCATATGTGGCTCTCTGGATGTAGGGCCATTGAAGGAGTACATTCAAACTGGACTGAAAAATCTTCTGTGGGGCACCTGGGTGACTCACTCGGTTGAGTGTCTGACTCTTGATTTTGGCTTAGGTCATGATCTCGGGGTTATGGGATGGAGCCCTGCATCAGAGCCCCACATAGGGCTCTGGGCTCAGCAGCGGGGAGTCTACTTGAGAGTTTTTCCCTCTGCCCCTCCCCCACTCGTGCTTTCTCTCTCTCTCTCTCTCTCTCTCTCTCTCTCAAAATAAGTAAATCTTTTTAAAAAGTCTTTCACAAGGGGAAGAAAGTCACAATCCTTGACTCTCATTTTCTAGGTCTGTTGATTGGTATCACCTAATCTTCAGGGAAGGTTAGTGTGTGAATTCAGTGCTTTTGCATATGCAGGACACTGTGTTCAGTTAGGATTTGGGCACTATAGACTCAGTACTTTCATCAGTCTGATAAATGCTAGGATTTAAAGAGTTAAGGGGTTATTACCCTCTTTATTACAACTTTTAATTCTGGATATGTTGAATTTTTGGTTTCTAAGTAATTGCATTCTTACGAGAGGTTCTAGTTTTAGAGGTAGATTGCTGGTTCTTGTATTCACCTATTTCTGTGTGTGCGTGATCAACTTCATCTGCAGTCTGCCATGAATTAGCTTCTGGATAGTAACAGCACCTGCTGTTCCTTAAAGTTAATTTGATGTTGGATTCATGCTCCAAAATGCCATTCTCATTAACCAGTTGCTGTTATAATCTCTGAGGGTTAGACCCCCATCCTAGCCCTCCCATCACTTTTAAGTAGATGCCCTTCTAGCTAAAGATGAATTAAAGCTCTAGTCTTCTAGAAGTGACATATCTAGGATCTGCATATTTTCTCCCCTTCTTTATCCCTACCCATATTCTTGGATTTTATACCTGATTAATGTATTATTTGTCAAATGATAGATTGGTGGGAAACAGTAGTGGCAGTAGAACATGCCTCAAAAGCCTTTTCTTTTTCATCAATCTGTGTGCTCTAATACTGTTGAAATCTGGACCTGGTTCTCTATCACTAGAGATTTTTAAATGAGACAGGATTTTTTAATACACTTTTAGCTAAGCACAGTTTATCAGGAAGATCATTAATAAGAAATGGAGCTTCTCCTACCACAGGGTGCACTCATATAAACCACTAGATTTGTAGTGGTATCGTAAGCTGGAACTTGAAAGGAAGGACCAAAGTCTTATATATAGAGCCTTCCACACTGGCAGGAAAGAATGTAGGACTAGATTATAGAGAAGGTATTTCCTCTAAATGTTCTCTCTGCAACTCAGCTACTACTTTTCTTCCCTCACAGATGGAGTCCCCTGTCTCTACACCAGCGGTGCTGCCACTGCACCTTTTGGTACCAGTGGTCAGTAATGACATCTCATCCCCCTGTGAGCAAATTATGGTTCGTACCCGATCAGTTGGGGTCAACACATGTGATGTGGCTCTAGCTACAGAGCCTGAGTGCCTGGGCCCCTGTGAACCTGGGACAAGCGTCAACCTTGAGGGCATCGTATGGCAGGAAACAGAAGATGGTAAGTGCTATGTGTGACTTTCCTATCCCTTCTCAACCTGCTTCTGCCAACATGGGCTTATCGTTGTAAATAACACCAAGTATTTATTAGGAGTCTCAAGTGCCATAGTCTGCTTGTGATACCTGTCCAGAGGATCGCAGCAGACTTCTTGGTAAAATCATCCAGCTTCTCGAGATTGCCACTTTTTTAAAATTAATTATCTCCCCTTCATATCAGTCAACAGTGTTGGCCCTGGTGTTTAAGCAGTCACTTGATAGGTGCTAGCCAAGTAATTCAAACTGTGTCTATACTCTCCATACTCCTCTTGATCATTTTATGTGGGAGAATTTGAATGTAAATGAACTTTTGGGTCAGGCTTGAAGAGAAAAAAGTAATGAAAGGACAGCTGTGGGAGTCAAGGAAATGGAAAACAGTCACTCTTAAATTGACTTAGTGTTGGCTCATTGAATATGCAGCTCTTGCCTTTTTTAACACCTGGAGGTGCAGTCAGCTCCTTCCCAATGGTTACCTCATTGCCCAGCCACCCACGCCACTTCATGCATCTGTCACTTAGTACAGATTTTATAGGCCTAGGCAACAGGGAAATGTTTACATGGTCTTGTTTTCAGGCATCCACTAAGCAGTTGGCTCACTGTAGGGTGCTTCTGCCCGAGGCTACCATCCAGACTTCTTGTATGTTCCATTTGCCCCTGAGAACAAAATCTCTTCTATTTTGGAAGTTCATAAACCTGAAAAAGTAGGGGTGTAAAGGGACTTAACCAGGTATTTCTGATCCCTTGGTACCATCTGTGGCAATTTGATTTCAGCACATACATTCTTTTTATAAAGAATCCAAGTTCTTGTTAAAGTATGTGTGGTTTAGAGAGGCTGGGCCTCAGGGTCCCATCAGGTCTCTGCATAAGTAACCAGACTTCCAAAGCGTCCCCACTCTGGAGTTTAGAGGCCCAGAGGAGCACAGCTCATTATCTCTAATTATCATAAGCTATCTTGTCAGTTTGCCCGTGGAAATTCAGGCATTTCATTATGGTCATTCTAATCAAAGTCTGTTCCTCTGAATGTTTTGTGATTCAGTATTTATTTAAAGTCTACCATGCAGTAGGTATTGAGGTTGTACAGGTTAAGAATTCTGTGTTTTTGGCTTTCTCATTGTTAAGCAGCAATATAGTAAAGCTTCAGCTTTCAGAATAACATTGCTGATGAAGTTTTATTATGTGCCTGAGACCATAATGCCAAAAAAAAAAAAAAAAGTCCTATTGTGTTAGAAACCAATGCAGAGAAAATGGAGAGAGAGGTTGACCCTAGAGGTTGACTCTGGATGTGTGTATTCAGTATACAATCTGGAAATCACAAGTGGCTATCTCTAATTTTAAAAATGTCATCTGCTTATGGCCAAATGTCTAAACAGCCACAGAGTCTGTTGGAATGACAAACGTGTCCAGACCACAGCTCTGTGACACCAAACAACCTTCAGGGCCTGTTACCTCAATATATTGAAGATAGAAGACATCAATTTTCTGCCTATTTATTCTATCCATCTTTATGATGGTGACTTTTCTCCAAGGGCAAGGTGCTTTTCATATATGTGAACCCGATGAAAACTTTGCAGGAAAGTGAGGCTAACCCTTTCACTCTCCTGAGAACAATGGTTTTATCCCAGGATCCCTGTTTCCTTTCTTGCCAAGGGGATGTTAGCACACACAAAAAATTTTTTTTAATTATTTCCTCTGAAAAGCTCTCTGGTTTTACCTGGCAGCTTATTACCAAGTTCCCCTGTTACACATCTTGAATGCATCCTTCATTTTATTTCACAATAGTTATCACAGTTTGTAATTTTATATAATTATATTTTTCCAATAATATCTATATCTTCCACTGTTTTAGAATTCTGTGAGCTCAGGGACTCTGTTTTGTTCACCATTGAATATCTAATACTTAACACTTGGCATCTATAGTAGGCCCTCAAAGATATTTGAGTGAATGAATGCTTACATTTAGTCATTGTCATTTCTAGATCTCTGTTAATGTATGTCTAATGGCTACTGTAATGTTGTTTGAACATAGAAACCATATCAAATACTTTATAAAATTCTAGACCCTCTCTGAAACTCAGAATAAATACTGCTGTCACCAGGTAGTGAGATCACTCTCATTTATTTATGTCTGTAAGATTTTTAGTTCTCCTGCTTTTAATACCATATATTCTCCCATTTACTATATTGTGTTTCAGGACTTAGTACCTCTCCTCTTTTTCATTCATCACAAGGAAAAGAGAACTGTTCTGCAATTATATACTATACTCTGCTTTCTGGCCCTCCCAGAGGGCCTTCACCTGAACCATCAGTTGGCAAAGGTCTGAATTGGGATCAGAGTTGGTTTACATTCCTTTTCATCTTCAGGTGACAGAGATTTCCTGCAAAGATCATTCTCTGCAGATCTATAAGATGTAGTATACTGAGTCAGTCCTCAAGTTAATAATAAGAACTATATACAGATACTTTAGGGAAAAAAAATCCTTCAGCTTTTAGGCTTTTTGTCTGCCACCCTACTCTTTGTACTTCTGTCTGTCTCTTTGCCCAGCAAACTACTATCTTCAAATGGAAAAGTCCTTAGAGCTTAGAGAGAAGCTGTGAATCCTTGGCCTCTGAGAGAAATGGAGGATCATGAGGTCCTTGTAGAACTGAGGCACCTTGCTGAGAACAGGTGTAGGGGCAGGCCCTCAATTCTTCCTGGTTTCTTTGCCTACCTGTCCTGCAGTGTTGCTTCTTTCTTCCCTCTCAGTGCAAACCTTGCCTTGGAGACATTTTTAAATTCCTGCAGATTCCATCTCTTTTTAGGCTGTTCATAATTCACCCAGCACTGCAAAGATCCTCCTTGACTAGGCTCCACCTTAGGACTTTTAAGACCCAAGTATAACTTGGAATGTTTTCTTTGGCTTTTTTGAGATGTAGCACTTATGCAGAGGTCTGATTCCACCTGATTTCATTTTGTCCCCCCTCACTTCAAATCAAAATAACAGAGGCACCTTGGTGGCTCAATTAGTTAAGTGTTCAACTCTTGGTCTTAGCTCAGGTCTTGATCTCAGGGTCATGAGTTCAAACCCCACATTGGGCTCTATGTTGGGTGTGGAGTATACTTTAAAAAAAAAAAAAGATCCAAATAACAGGTCCCAAATCCATTCCTAGTTCACAAGGCTTACTTTTTTTTTTTTTTTAAGATTTTATTTATTTATTTAACAGAGAGAGACACAGCGAGAGAGGGAACACAAGCAAGGGGAGTGGGAGAGGGAGAAGCAGGCTTCCTGCTGAGCAGGGAGCTTGATGCGGGGCTTGATCCCAGCACCCTGGGATCATGACCTGAGCTGAAGGCAGATGCTTAACGGCTGAGCCACCCAGGTGCCCCCACAAGGTGTACTTTAACCCAGGGTCCTGGAAACAATGTGTAAGAATCCTTAAGGCCGACCATATTCTTTTACTGAGGCAAAATTGCTTCCTGGCTTCTATGGTGTTTTTAAGAAAGGGAAGGCTGACATTTTTAAATAAGAATTCCAGGAGATGCTATAGGTTTTTCTTTTCAAGCAGTCACACTGAGTGTAGCATTACTTTATCAAATGTGCTTTCTGGAAGAATTTGTGGTATAGTGGAAAGAGCACCAGAATGAAAAACAGGAGAGCTGTATACTAGTTGACTATTGCATCTTGAAAATGAACAATTTCATATATCAAAACTAAAGAATATTAATACCAGTGATGAAATTTCATTATATACTTGTTATATAGAGTTGTTTTTTCAGAAAAATGAAACTACTCCCCTTGTCAGTCTCCCATTCAGAAGATCTCCACCCACATTTTTCAACTCCTGATCCTAGTCTGACAAGTGGAAGAATTCACAAAACCCAGTTGCTTTTGATGCAAGTATATGCTAGCTGACATAATAAGCTGAGCTCGCAGTACTGCTTAGCAATCCCTTCATCACCCTGTGACATTCACATTTCCCAATACTTAACCTCATTCTCAAGATTCATTAGCCCAATTCATTCTTCATGCTTTTAAGCAACTAGGATCAAAGATACCTGCCTAAACCCTCCCAGCTTCCCTCTTCTTTCTTAAAATGTATTTTTATGTCCTATTATTCCCTTTTTGTCTCCTTTTTTTTTTTTTTTTTTTTTTAAGATTTATTCATTCGAGACACAAGAGATAGAGCATGAGCAGGGGGAGAAGCAGACTCCCCGCGGAGCAGGGAGCCCGATGCGGGGCTCCATCCCAGGACCCTGGGATGACAATATGAGCCGAAGGCAGACGCTTAACCATCTGAGCCACCCAGGCGCCCCCCTTTTTCTCTCCTTATTCTGAAGATTCTTTAATACATTATACCGTGACACTGGGGAGGGTCCGTACTATGATGAGCGCTGTGAATTGTGTAAGACTGATGAATCACAGACCTGTACCCCTGAAACAAATAATATATGCTAATAAAAAAAAGACTTTATACCATTAATTTTGTCTACTCTTCTTCATCTTCATTCCTTCCCCTTCTATTTAAACTCCCTCTGCAACAGTTAGAGGGAAAGTATTTTCCTCATTCTTGCTACCCTTTTGAACTATTGACTTCTCTCCTTCTCTTCACTACTTGCTATTGCTGTTTACAGTCTCTTTTTACCTACTCAGTATCATATACCATCTTGGCATCAGATTTGTTCTGCCACCATTTGACTGAAATGATCTCATACCAATGATCATCTGTTTTCTAAAGGTCTTTTCTCAGTCTGCCCTAGACTTTTAGAAGCTCTACTATTTCTCTATTCTTGAAACTCCTCTCTTGTCATCATACCTCTCAAAAATCTCATTTCTCCTTTTGACTGGTTATTGTCTTTATTTTGTGTCAGCCTCTCTCCCTCCTTGTATTTATTAAGTCAGAAGTTCCAGAAGGGTTTTAGGATGCTGAAATATTGGTCAGTTCTGTTCTCTTGGCCTTTGGGAGGGCCTGTGGCAACTGGTGTCCCACTCCTTTCCCCCAGACAAGCAGCCTTATCCACAATATATTTTTTTCACATACTATGGATGCCATAGTGGGGAAAGTTGAGGAAACATTGAGTTAAGAATGGGATTTGGCTGCTAGGAACAGAAGATGAAGTAATAATGATTTAATATAAGAAAATTCTGAAGGTAGGCAGTCCAGGGCTGGTATGATGACTTCTAATGTAATCAGTGTTCCAGGCTCCTTAAAGTTACTTTTTCATTTCAAAATTGCTAATGTAGCTCTAGACATCACATTTACTTTCCAGGTTGAAAATGAAGAAGAAGAGTAAAGTAGCTTTGGCTTCCCACCTAATCTGTTTACCTTTGACAGGCTTTCCCAGAAGCCAGATCTAAGACTTCTCCCTAAATCTCATTGGCTACCCCTTCTGCAAGGGAGACAAGGAAATGTGTTTTAACTGGATACATTATTTACCCATACAAAATAGAGTCATGTTAAGGAAGAAGGGGAAGCAGCCTGCTCTGCCACTCTTCTTTGCATAACCTTTATACGTCATAACTCCCAGAAGTCATTGCTTCAGCAGCCTTTTAGTAAGTGCAGTCTTTTATATTCATGGCTTCAGCTGTCTCCCTTGTATGAACAGTCCCCACATCTTTATCTCTAGACTTGACCTTTTGCCTAATCCCATTTCATACATCACCAGAAGCTGATTTCTTAAATTCAGAATGTCTGAAAAAGAATAATCTTTCTCCTGAAATTTTGCGTCCCTTTCCCTCTTCTCTATTTCTCTTTATTACACCTATTTTCATTACCTATATTACCATCCTACCTGTTTTCTAGGCTCAAACCTCCCTAAGTTATTTCTGACTCTTATTTCATCTTTTTTTTTTTTTTTTTAAGTAGGCTCCATACCCAGTATGGAGGCCAATGTTGGCCTTGACTCATGACCCTGAGATCAAGACCCAGGCTGTACCTCTGCTATCCCACCAGATGCAACCCAGAATATTTCTACTTTGGGGTGATTTATATGTTAGGCTCCTTTGTGAAACTATATTTGAAGGGTATTCTGCTGCTAAAAAAAGTTTCAATATCATTTATCTGGGTTCACCTTCCCACTCCAATTGCTCGTATAACATCTCTGAAATTAGTATGGTCTTTTACCAGAATATCAGAAAGACCAAAAAAAAAAAATCAGAAAAACAGAAGTTACAGGGCTGTAAGACCATGTTTTTGAAGCTGAAGCAAGTACAACTCCCTTGTATGCCATGAAAAGCTATATGATAAGTTCGGTCCATCTTCCAAAGCTAAATTCTAGCTTAAAGATTTGGTGGGGAGGAGGGAGTTTCAATTTTTGTATCCGTTAAAGATTTGTCATATATATGCACAAGCAGACATAGAAAGGCTATGCATTCCCATCTCCACATTTTTATTTAACAACTAAGAGTGTCGGGCATTATTTGAAAATAACTGTTTCAAGAACTAATAGTGTCTTAAAGGCATAGTAATACAGAACAGATATCTGAACTAGTGTCAAAAGAATTGGATTCCAGAGCAGATTGTACCGTTAGCTACCTTGTGTCATCTTGGGTAAGTCTCTTAACTTATCCTGGCCTTAGATTTCTAATTTATGAGGGCTTGGACTAGATCTGCACTGTTTAATAAAACTCTTTTGATGGAAATATGCTGTCCAAAATGGTAGTCTAGTCATGTGTGATACTGAGCACCCTAAAATGTGGCACATGATACTGAGGATTATTAAATTTAAATGGTCATATGTCGCTAGTGGTTTACTGTATTGGACAGCATAGGGGCTAGATGAGCCTTACATTATATATACTTTAAAAGTGTAAAAATATACTGTGAGATAGAAGGAAGAGTAAATATGTGGGAGGATGAAGAGGGTGGGTAAGTAGCTGACATCTGCACAGACCCAGGGTGATTTCTGTAACTCTGGCCCCCGTTACCTGGGAGAGCATTTGGCCCTGCTTCAAACTCTGTGGTTGAGCCTTGTGCTTCGGTCTATGGGTTGCAGTTTTCTCATTATCAGAGTAATAGGCAGTGGTTTTGCTTAGCAGGAAGTTAGTTTGCCTGTGGTAACTCCGCTGAGAACCTGCCTCAGCAGTTCTTCATCCCCATCTGATTGCAGATCCCAGCTGCGTGTCTTTATCCTTCTCGCTAAAAAGAAGGGGCTGTCCATTAATTTTCTTTCATGGAAATGGTAATCTTGGTAGTTACTCTTGGTATATTCTGTGTGATTCTGACGTAGGATAGTATGTGTGTGAACCGTGAAGTACCTAATTTTAGATATTTATACTGGAAAGTTACACTGGTTCTCAGCTTCCGGTTTTTCTTTTTCCTTGGCTATCATTAACAATCCTTCACCTTCATTCTTGCCTCAGGCAGCACTTAGCTGGAGAAGGAGATGGTGCGCTGTGACCAAGCTTTCTCCGCTGCTTAGGCAGTTGCTTACTAGCCTGGCTCGCACAGAAACAGCTCCACCAATAGCACAGTCATAAAGAGTCTAGCAGCCATTGTCTGGCACCACAGATCTTCATAGCAACAGACCACCACATGGCAACAGCAGCCACACAAAGGAAACATTAGGGAAATCAATACTTACTTTCTCCCACCCCTCCCCCACCCGGAACATCAGCCAACACATTTTTCCCACCTAGCAGCTTACTCCCAGGGGATGCTTTAGGGCAGTTACACGTCTGTATACCCTTGTGGATTATGTTATCTGCCCACTGTCATATATTTAAATCCTGACGCCCTAAGGAAAAATTTCAGTTACAGACTTTGAGTTTCATTTTGCAAATTGCAAAATAAACTAATCTCCCAAGGGAGAGAGATGTCCTTTTGTGCACTGTCACCCACCACCTCCCTCACCTCAGCAAAGCACAGTGGGGTGGTACAGTTGGCCAGACTGTGGACTTGGCAGATAAGCAGGGTTGCTTCAAATGAAATTCTTTCGATATTTCAGTTGTTACTCTAAGATGGGTTCAGAGACAGACCTATTTTGTTATTAATGTCATCCTTTAACAAATAATTTAGTTCCTTTTTTTTTTTTTTTTTTTAAAGATTTTTATTTATTTATTTGAGAGAGAGAAAGCACGAGAGGGAAGAGGGTCAGAGGGAGAAGCAGACTCCCTGCCGAGCAGGGAGCCCGACGCGGGACTCGATCCCGGGACTCCAGGATCATGACCTGAGCCGAAGGCAGTTGCCTAACCAACTGAGCCACCCAGGCACCCCAAATAATTTAGTTCCTAATACTTATGTATGAAACCCAATAAGTGATACCTAGGCAATGAATACAGTCTGGTATAAACTGGGACTGATCAATAGTCCCAGTTAATTAAGCTTTGGCATATGATTCCAAGAGGTAAAAGGGCTAAGGTTGTTTAACTGGTCTGGGCCATAGTGTCCTCATTTGTAAAATTAGGAGGTTGGACTGCATATCTCTGTGGTCCTTCCAGCTGTGATATTTACAATTTTGTGATCATTTGTGTGGGACAGACAAGAGAACTGTCTTTGTTAATCATTGGTTGTGGTGAGATCTGCTGGAAGATGTTGTTGAACCCTCTGGTCTCAGTGCTTACACTGCTAAAAACAGGTCCTGGCCCTGCCCTGGTTGATAAAGCTGCTGTAACAATGATGGGCAGAAGCTATTAACAAACTTGGCAACCGGCCTTTTCTCCCACAGTAGTAGTTTTCAGACCAGTTCAGGCAGAGCTTTGCTCCCAGGTCGCTGCTGCCGCCTCTTAATGATACCAGTAAGAACTCCCTTTCTCTCTCTTCTCTCTCTCTCTGTCTCTGACTGCTTTATGAAACAAGAGGCTGTTCTGCACCTCTTCTAATACTTCATTATCCTATCTCCCTCAGGCTTTACCGAACAAAGAAATCATAGGGCATCAACTTTATAATTTAGGCAGCTGGAGATCATTTCCCCAGGATAGGGGTGGGTAGGTAGCTCATTCCCCCTGGCATGAGGCAGCATTGCTAAATGGCCTGTGTTTTGTCTGCCAGGCTTGGGCTTTGTTAGGTCCATTCAGCCTTCTCTGTATTTGAGTTAAATTATAGTGGCAAACCAAGCCCCTATACTTTTAGAAGGGTAAGGGTTAGGGAAAAAATGGAAAGTGTGTCATTTACAGGCCCTGCTACTTGCTAATTGCTCAAGGAATTTTTGTTTAATCCACTGTCACTGTGCTTACTCCTGCCAGATCCTTTATTTCCCCTCGTTGCTGCCTTCATGGCCTTCTCCATAGCAACAAGCTCTGTGACAAAAAGGCTATGGTGAGAAATTGAGTAGTTCCCCCTCCCACAAGCTGTACTCTCTTTTCTGTTTAGTATGTCTTTAAAAAGCCTAAAAGACTGCTATCGAATACTTTTCTACCCCCATTGAACTCAAAATCAAATGAAACTTTTTAACCCTGAACTATTTCAGTGAACAACCTGCCTTCTCTTTATTTGACTTTGATTATGCCCATATTTTGAAAAATTTCTTGTATCATTCAGTACATTGAAATACTGTGCATATTCCCATTTACCAAGCTCCCCTCTGCTTTTCAGCTTTTAGCCTGCTCCTTAAAATTATCCTATTAAAAAATCTCCCAGAATCAACTATCAGTATGGAGAAAGAATGGATGAAGAAAGTGGAAACCCTCCCCCACCCCCACCCCATCTAAGCACAGTTGCATTAGATACTAGACTGGTCCGCTACCCTGGAGTTTGGGCAAACTGCCCAAAGCATAGAACTAGCTTGCATCTCAGCTGATCCTGGTACTCTTGTACAGGAGTCACAAACCTAAGTGTTTTTGTTTTTATGTTAATAGGTCTTATTGAACAATAATATAAATATAAATATGTGCACCAATCATAAGCATGCAGATCATCAAATTTTCAAAGTGAGCCCACTTTGTGGTATCAGTACCTAGATGAAGAAACGCATTATTACTACAACCCCAGAAGCCCCTTCATCCTTCCCTTCCAATAGCTAACCCCTTCAAAAAAAATCAATTCTGACTGCCAATATCATAGATTAGTGTTCTCCATTTTGAACATTGTATAAATAAAATCATTACAGTGTATACTTTTTTATGTCTAGCTGTTCAACATTATGCCAGTGAAATTTATCCATGTTGTTACATGTAGTGGTACTTTGTTTATTCTCATTATTTTACAGTATTTCATTATGTGAATGTAACACTATTCAGTTGTTGAGCATTTGGATTGTTTGCAGTTTGGGGCTGTTGTGCAAAATGCTGCTGGAAAAATTGTTTTATGTATCTTTTGAGGAATATATGTACATACTCCTGTATATACTTAGGAATGGAATTCCTGAGTCCTTAGCTATACATATGGTTAGCTCCAGTAGATATTGCCAGTTTTCCAAAGTGTCTGAACTAGTTTATACTCCTACTTCTGATTAGAATCCTGGTTGCTTTGCATCCTTAGCAACACTTGACCTTACTTGTCTTTTTCATTTTATTTTTTTTTAAAAAGATTTTATTTATTTATCAGAGAGATAGAGACAGAGTCAGGCAGAGGAAGAAGCAGGCTCCTCGATGTGGGACTTGATCCCAGGACTCCGGGATCGTGACCCGAGTGGAAGGCAGACGCTTAACCAACTGAGCCACCCAGGCGTCCCTCTTTTTCATTTTAGCCATCGTGTTTGGTGTATGTATGATACTAATTTGCATTTCCATAAAGATTATGAAATTGAGCTTTTTTCATGTGCTTATTGGCCGTTTGGAAATCTTCGATGAAGTGCGTGTTTAACCAATTTTGGACTGGGTTGTATGTTTTTTCTTACAAATTTGTAGGAATTTTTTGTATATTCTGATTATGAGTCCTTTGTCAGATATATGTATTATAAATGTCTTAATTTGTATCTTGCCTTTTCTCTTAATGGTAACTTTTCATGATTGGAAGTTCTTCATTTTTATAAAGTCTAGTTTATCTTTTTTTCTTTTATAGTAAGTGCTTTGTGTCCTGTTTAAGGAAATTTTGCCTTTTCCACGGTAATGAAGATATTCTCCTATGTGTTTTTCTGAGAACTTTTTTTTTTTAATTTTCACATATAGATCTACTGTCTGTTGATTTTTGTTTAGGGTATGAGTTGGGACTCAAGGTTCTACTTTTTTCATATGGTTACCTAATTGACCCAGCACTTACTGAAAAAGGCCATCCTTCCAACCTCCATCCTCCCCCTACCCCCGCACTGCAGTGTCACATTTGTTATGTCAGGTGACATAGGTGTGGGTTTATTTCTGGACCCTGTCTTCTGTTCCACTCATTCACTTGTCTAGTCTTATGTCAGTACTACACTGTCTTAATAACTATAGCTTTATGAGGCTTGGTATCTAGTACTGTAAGTTCTTCAGCTTTATTGTACTTCAAGATTGCCTTGGGTATTCTTGGCCTTTTGCATTTTCGTATAAATATTAGGATCAGTTTGCGAATTTTTATGGAAAAAAATAAAAAACCTGAGATTTTGATTGGGATTGCATTAGATCTACAGATAAATTTGGGGAAGACCCAAAGTTTTATCCTTTTATTTAAGCTAGTGTTACTCATTTGGGGGTGGCATAGTGGTGTAGAGATCAGAGCAAGCCAGTGATATCACTTGGGGAGATTGTTTAAAAGATATGTTGACTGTCCCTTACTCCTAATGTTCTGAATCAGTGGGCTCAGTATAGAGCTTATGTATTTATTATGGAGCAGCTTCCCAAAAAATTATGATTTGCTACCATCACCACTGTGTTCCACCCACCTTATTTGAAGAGCCACTGACCTGGACTGTAATCTTGGCTAACAGCAGTAATTCACTGAGGCTAATTGAGGTAAAATCTGACTGATTTAATCAATAGCAGGTCTGCTTTGTTTGGGGCTATATTTCCTCAGGCTACTGTAACAAAGTACAAAAACTGGGTAGTTTAAAACAAATTTATTGTCTCACAGTTCTGGAGGCTAGATATCCGAAATCAAGGGGTTAGCAGGGCTGTGCTTTCTCTGATGTTTGAGGGAAGAATGTTTCCTTGCCTCTTCTAGCTTCTGGTGTTTGCCAGTAATCCTTGGCATCCCTTGGCTTATAGATGTCATCACTCCAGTCACATGGCTGGCTGTCTTCTCCCTGTGTGCCTTCACATCTTCTTCCTCTGTGTGTCTGTCAGTGTGTCCACAATTTTCCCCTTTTTATTAGGACACCAGTCGTATTGGATTAGAGCCCACTTAAATGACCTCATTTTCACTTGATTGCCTTTATAAAGACCCTGTTTCCAAATAAGATCACATTCTGAGCTATCAGGGGTTAGGACTTCAATTCAGCCAAATGGGGGGAGGACACAATTCAACCCAAAACAGAAACCATTGAAAATTTCAAAATAATTATTGTCACAAGTTCGAGAGAGGAAGGAAATCCAGAATTGTTTATAGTAATACGAGACACTGCTTCCCAAAGCCACTCTGGGCAGAAGATCATCTACTCTCTAATCTCAACCATTCCTCTCTCTACATTACTATCTCCCCTCTTTTTGGCACTGAGAACTGTAGTGTGGTTTGGTTCTGCTCTGTTAACAAACCCTGAAAATGCCAAGTGGAGGTTACCAGAAAGAAAAAGAGGCTTCAGCAGTTAGCCGTTTCTGTCAGCCTCTAGCTGAAGAAGGCTGAAAGGAAAAGTGCCTCATGTAGACTAGCCCCTAGCCATATTCTTATCCCGGTCCTTCCTGTTAGGCCATAAAGCCCTAAAACTGTGGACAAGTGTGAGTCCACCTCAGCCTCAGGCAAGTATTTCTTCAAAGCTGTCCCATTGAGATGATACCATCCTTCTTATTTCCAGTAGCTTTAACACAAGGACTCCAGCTGGACAGCTGAGGGCGTGATGACCTCTGCTGAGCTGCCTCCCATTGTGGGTATAGTGTGTGGTTACCTCAGCAAGAAGAAAGGGAGGATGTGAGATTTCAGGGTGTGGTGAGCCAGGCTTTGTTGTACTTAGGCAAAGTTTCCATGGTGTGGGAACTTGTAGATGGGAGGAGGAATTGTATTAGATCTTTACTGTTCCTTCGCAGCCTCCCTGTCCCCACAGTCTGCGGGTGGAGTGGCTTACATTTGATAGATGTCCCACTTTGGCCTTACATCTCTACCCTATACCAGTTCTTGCCTGCTTATAGTTTCACCAGTAATAGATCTACCTAACCAGCTCCCCAAATTGGTACTTGCTTGACAATGGTTTCAGCTGGCCCTCTATTATACTTTTGCCTGAAATTCTGTGGAGAGAAAATACCACCGTCATGTGAAAATGGTTCCAGGATGGTGGGTGTTACCTTGTGTTTTCTTGGTTCCTTCAGCCCCAAAAGATCCCAGAAATAAGAGCTTAGGATTTTTGTTTCCTGTCAATCCCAGAATTGAAGGCAGAAGAAATTGAAGACACAGTGGTTCCCAGATTTTGCTGCACATTAGAATGTGGGGGCAGGGATTTAAAGACCTGATGCCCAGGTCTTGCCCAGTTAAATTAAATCACAGTGTCTGCAGGGGGGAACCAGGTGTCAGTATTTTTTAATCATCTGGGGGTGTATCCTATATGCACCAAGTTGGGGAACCACTGGTCCATAAACTTCAAACATTTCGGCAGAAGACTTTATTCCAAATTGCTTTATAGGATAACCTCAGAGATTTATATTTAGAGTATTAATAAAGGGCTCCTAGGAAATATAGATTCTTTTTGGAAGTATCTTCTCTAAGGGAATAATAACCACACTTCTGCCTTTGGGTTTCTGGTTTTGGAAGACTCATACATGATTTGATCCTTCCCTACAGTCAAATCCCCGACTTGCAGACGAATGGATTGCCAGGATAAGTGAGATTTAAAAAACAAACAAACAAAAAAACACCTGGGGATATTGCTGTTAAGCGGATTTGAGGTTCTGCCTGCTTGAGGTTTGGTAGGACATAGGAATTTATAGTATAATAAAGTATTTTCTTTAATAATTTTCACTGCTGTAGAAAAATATGGGACCAGAGTTTTACCTAAAATATGGCACTCTTTATCAAAGTTCCTGATATTACTACTGGTAAACCCGTTAAAAAAAAGAATAGTTTTCAGAATACAACCGATTTAGGGAAAAAAATCTTAGGTAGTAGATGAACCACAGATGGCCCTAATTTTCCTTAGTCTTTTCATTTCTGAAAGTGACTACCTTGCATGAATTTCTAATTATATTCACCCTTTTCCTACACCTCTGGTTTGAACTTTAGTCCTAGAATAAACAGTGCTCAAAATTTGCCTAATCTCTAATCACAGGACAAGATTAAACATTAGACAGTATACCAGAGGTCAGCTGTGAAGTAAACAGTTCCTATGTTCTGCCAGTTAGGGTTTCCACAGAGGTAGTAGTTTCAAACCAGCCTTCCTCGTAGGCATCCTTTTGTAACTCTCCTCTTGGTCCTACCAGTTTCCTGTGGTGTACTGCTCGAGCCCAAGATGCAGCTATGTTTACAGGTTTCCAGAAACTGTGACTTACTTACTTTGCTCCACCCTTGTCTCTACGGAGGACTGGAAAACCTGAAATTAGTTTTGACTGGAAGTTGAGATATTGGTTGCAGATGCACCCTCCTCCTTCTTGCCCCCGTTCCCAATACCACTTGACAAACATGTCTGTCATTCTCATTTAGAAAGAAATTAGACTTATGCAGAGCCCTTTTAACAGGCTCTTGATCATTTAGTGGTGGCGAGAAAGACCTTCGGCCCATATAAGAAGTATGGGGAGTAATAAAGAGGACTTTACCAGGAAAGCGAAGAGAAGAGCACAATTGAAGGCATATTTAACTTCCAGAGAACAGGACTAGATTGTACCACACTTGGGCATCAGTGTAAAGAGTGCTAGCATCAACCATTAGTGTTTCTTGTTAACCACTCCCATTAGCACTGGACATGAGCTTAGCTCTTTTTGTTTCTCTAACCACACTATGGAAATACAGCTTCCAAGGGAATCTTTTTTAAGGTGACAAGCTTTTTTTTTTTTAAGATTTTATTTATTTATTTGAGAGAGAGAATGAGAGATAGCACGAGAGGGAAGAGGGTCAGAGGGAGAAGCAGACTCCCTGCTAAGCAGGGAGCCCGATGTGGGACTCGATCCCGGGACTCCAGGATCATGACCTGAGCCGAAGGCAGTCGCTTAACCAACTGAGCCACCCAAGCGCCCGACAAGCTTTTTTAAAAAAGAAGGGGGGAAAAAGGGGCCTTTTAGGGGTACCTGGGTGCCTCAGTTGGTTAAGTCTGCCTTTGGCTCAGGTCATGATCCTGGAGTCTTGGGATTGAGCTCCGTGTCGGGCTCCCTGCTCAGTAGGGAGCCTCCTTCTCCCTCTCCTGCTCCCCATGCTTGTGTTCTCTCTCTCTCTCTCTGTCAAATAAATAAAATCTTTAAAAAAGAAAAAAAAAGAGTCTTTTAAAAATAACAGATGATAGAACTGATGTTTGCACCCCCAGGAATAAATCCCTTTACCATGGCTTCTGCCTTGAGATGTGACTCTTAGGGGTCAGTTGTAAATTGCATAGAACATATGAAGTGGTTTGGTACCAAAAGTCTCTTGCTAAATCCACTTGTTTTTAAACTGTGCAAATGATCTGATATGTCATCTGTAAATGGTAGGCGAAGTTGATGAGTTCTTGATCTAGTGGGTAACTTTGTTTTTGTTGTAAAAGTTATTAAGTTGAAAGTTTGAAGTAGAGAAGCTTTTATATGTATCTTTAGACCAAGAGATTCTCTACTAGGTGACATTCTACTAAGAGGAGGAATGTGGATGCTTAAAAGTCTTCATTTTGAGCTTTTTTATACTGTACTTTGAATTTATGATGAGAGACAGTAAGCTATAATTTCCTTCTGCATTTTCTACCCATTACTAGCAGCTATTTTTTCATCTGATTTTTTTTTAAATTACATTTTTTACGGAGTTAAAAATGCCTGGCTTCTTGGATATGACAACAAAAGCATGGGCAATAAACGAAAAAAAATAGTTAAATTTGATTTCATTGAAATTAAAAACTTTTATTCATCAAAAGATACTACGAAGAGAGTTAAAAAGACAACTAACAGAATGAGAGAAAATATTTGCAAGTCATGTATCTGATAAGGGATTAATGTCCAGAATATATAAAGAACCCCTACAACCCAACAACAAAAATACCAAACAACCCAATTCAAAACAGAGCAGAGGAGGGGCACCTGGGTGGCTCAGTTGGTTAAGTATCTGCCTTCAGCTCAGGTCATGATCCTGGATTCCCAGGATGGAGCCCCAGGTCTGGTTCCCTGTTCAGCAGGGAGCCTGCTTCTCCCTCTCCCTCTGCCCCTCCCCCCCTCATGTTCTCTCTTGCTCACTCTGTCTCTCAACTAAATAAATGTTATAAAAAAAAAAAAAGCAGAGGACTTGAATAGACATTTTACCAAAGAAGATATACAAATGAGCAGTAAGTGCATGAAAAGATGCTCAGCATTATTAATCACAAGGGAAATGCAAATTAAACCCACAGTGAGATACTTCACACCTATTAGGATGGCTATTATCACAAAAAGAAAAAGAAAAGGACAACAACAAGTGTTGGAGAGGATGTGAAGAAGTTGGAACCCTTGTGGATTATAGATGGGAGCATAAAATGCCATAGCCATTGTGGAAAACAGTGTGGTCGTTCCTGAAAAAGTTAAACATAGAATTAATATATGATCTAGAAATGCTGTTCCTAGATAGACACCCCAAATAATTGAAAACAGGTGTTCAGACAAAACTTGCACATGAATATGGATGGAAACAACCCAATGTCCACCAACAGATAGATAAACAAAATGTGGTATATACTTTTCAATGGAAATTATTCAGCAATGAAAAGGAATGAAATTTTGACACATGCTACAATGTGGATAAACCATGAAGACATTATGCTAAGTGAAGTAAGCCAGACATAAAAGAACAAATGCTGTATGATTCCACTTAGATGAAGTATCTAGAATAGCCAAATTTATAGAGACAAAGTAGAATAGAGTTACTAGGAGCTAGGAGGCAGAGGGAACCAGGAGTTATTGCTTAAGGGTGACAGAGTTTCTGTTTCAGGTGAGGAAGAACTTTTGAAAACAGATGGTAATTATAGTTCTCAAAAAAATTGTAACAACTTTTTATTGACAATCTCAGAAACAAAAAGGAGAAATCTTAAATCACAAAGAAGAGATAATTACTGTTATAATTTTGTTATACATACTTTTTTTGTTTTTGTTTTAACAAATTGGACCTCTGTATATTTGTAATCTTCTTTGTTTATGGATGAATATATAATGAACATTCTCCTGTAACTTTATTTTTTTAAAAGATTTTTTAATTTATTCATTTGAGACACAGAGATAGAGAGCATGAGCAGGGGGAGAGGGAGAGGGAGACACAGGCTCCCTGCTGAGCCAGGAGCCTGATGTGGGGCTCGATCCCAGAACCCTGGGATCATGACCCGAGCCAAAGGCAGTTGCTTAACCGTCTGAGCCACCCAGGCTCCCCGTAACATTTTTTTTTTAAGATTTTATTCATTTATTTGAGAGAGAGAGAGAGAGAGAGAGAGAGAGAGCACAGGAGCAGGGACAGAGGGAGAGGGAGAAGCAGACTCCCCCGATGAGCAGGGAGCCGGATGTTGGGCTCGTTTCCCGGACCCTGGGATCATGACCTGAGCTGAAGGCAGACGCTTAACCGACTGAGCCACCCAGGTGCCCCTCTCCTATAACGTTAAATTATCTCCTGTAACATTGTTAAAAACCACACATTCTATATTAAGGATGTATCATGGTTGATTTAATCAAGTAACATTCCTTTTTTTGTGTGTGACTTAAAAAAAGATACTTCTGAAATTTTCCAACTCCTTAAGAACTGAGCTTTTTCATATCAATAAAATACAAAGGGAAACACATTATGTGTCTCATAATAACCTTGCAGCTTTGCACTGTTTTCTGTCCCCTAGCTCTTTTTCCTTTTTCTGTCCTCTTGCTGCCTTTTACTTTGACATTGTCTTTTTGCTTTCTTGCCTCTTCTGCTTTTTGTATCTTCTCCTTTGCCACCAGTATGCAGCTTTATTGCTGCCTCTATTTCTTTTCTGGTAGAGAGAGGTCAAACATAAAATCAATAACCTGTTCTCAGCCAAAAATAAACCTACAAGTGTTGATGTCTTTCACTCTAGTCCACAATTTTATTCTCAAGTGCAGTACATAGACCATTTAGTGTTTTACACCTGGAAATGTGGCTTGCTGAGAACCAAGAAGGCATATCCTCATCTTGTGAGACAACATAGTTAAAAATACAGGCTTTAGAGTCAGACTGATTTGGATTCAGATCCTCGCTTTTGTATCTTAAATTTTAGCTGTGTAACATAGGGACAAGATTGCTCTAACCTTATATTTCTTCATCTGTAAAATGGGAATGATAATACTTTGGAGATTGTTGAGAGGATTAAATAGGAGATAATATATGGAAGACTTGGGGCACCTGGGTGGCTCAGTCGGTTAAGCGTCTGCTTTCAGCTCAGGTCATGATCCCAGGGTCCTGGGATCAGGCCCTGCATTGGACTCCCTGCTCAGCGAGGAGCCTGCTTTTTCCTCTCCCTCTCCCTCCCCGCCACCCCAGCTTGTACACTTTCTCTCTCTCTGTCAAATAAATAAATAAAAATAAAATATATATATGGAAGACTCTTCAACACAATAAATGGCAACCTTTTAATTAAAAGCAATGCTTTTTCTTTTATTGAAGTATAGTTGACATGGAATATTATATTTCAGGTGTACAGTGTAGTGATTTGACAATTCTGTACATTATGTTATGTTCATCATGATAAGTGCATTTACCATCTGTCATCATACATTATTACAATATTATTGACTGTATTCCCTATGCTGTACTTTTCATCCCAGTAAGTGGTAACTATTATCTTGAAAACCATCAAGGATAAACACTGTACACTCCCATCCCACCACCTACCCCCCCACACAAAAAAGTCAGAAAAAGCAACAAAAGATTTAACCTGTTATGTCTGGGACTAAGCATCTTTTATTATGACTCGGAAACTTCTTCCACAATTTTAGTGGGATTATATTAGAGCCTAAATCTCAACTGAGTGGGTAGACTCAGTGTATGATAATAGTTAAGGTCTAGGATGCTACTGATGGTTCGTTCATCTTATAAGTGGAAGAGGAAGATGGATGCTTATTGCAAATTCTGCAACAAATTTTGTCTGGCAGCAAGACATAAATAAAAGGCAAGAATTTGAATTGACTCCAGTTGAAATTGACTGTCAGACAAATTCAGACATTTGCTTTTAAATGTGAGCCCAGTGAAGTAAAATGTGTATAGTGGGTTTGGTTTTTACAGTCAGTGTTAACCCTTAGATGAGTTTTGAAAAAGTAGAATTGTTGTAACTTTAAACAAAACATCAGAAATACAGGATTCAGTTTAGTTTATTTGTGGTTTCTTTAAAAATTCTATACTACATTTTAGTAACATAAACTCATTATTGCTGAACTTCCCTGAACCCCAGCACACACACATACCGCCTACTAGAAATTTGGTGAACCACACAGGGTTGAGAATCAGAAACTAACTGATTCTTTCAAAGATTCTTATCTTTTAAAGAAGGAAAAGTAGTTGAGGAGTTCCTATTCTGCTATCAGCTCATCAGCCAGAAATGAAATCTGGTTCCTATCTAAACCCTGTGTGAAGGGTTAAGCCAATATTAGGGTTATTCATTCTCTTCATTAGTTACTGAGTACCTGCTAAATATTTATATAGGGAAAAGAGAAAAATGTAGGTGTTATCTCTTCTAATACAGCATCACTACGGGGACAGGGGGTTGGAGAGGGGCAGGTGCCACTTTTTATTGTTTACATGCATACATGAAATGGCACAACATTCAAAAGATACAGAAAGGGTAGACAATAGAAAATCAGTCTTCCTCCCCTGTTCACGAGCTCACCTACCATGAGATAACAACAGTTTTAATTTCAAAGCATAGTTATTAATATCATATTTTAAATCAGAACATTTATTTAGAAATAGAAATAACGTAGCATGCACAGGGATACATTTTGGGATATCAGATAAGAAATTACAAAAAGTAAATCATTAATTTCTAAATCAAATAAGTTCAGGGGCGCCTGGGTGGCTCAGTTGGTTAAGCATCTGCCTTCAGCTCTGGTCATGATCCCAGGGTCCTAGGATCGAGCCCTGCATCTGGTTCCCTGCTCCATGGGGAGCCTGCTTCTCTCTCTGCCTGCAGCTCCCCCTGCTTGTACTCTCTCTCTCTGTGTCAAATAAATAAAATCTTTTTAAAAATTTTTTTAAATTTTAAAAAATCAAATAAGTTCAGTCACAATAGACAACATAAAATTTGTATCTGGGAGTCTTGGGGCTTAGAGGATTGAAGCTAGATTAAGTTTAGAGGAGGTATAGAAAATGCGTAGGAAAAAAAAATCCATAAGCAAAAGTTACCTGTATTAGAGTAGGATAGCCATGTGTTAAAGGGAAAGAGATCCTCTCTGCAAACTCTAGTAACTTCTCTTTAGCATCTCAGCCTCCTGAAAGTAGGAAGCTGAGGAGCTGGGCATTGGTAAAGAGAGACCATTATATCACACAGCATTGAAAAAGGAGACTGTAAACTTTGTGGAAAAACCTTACAGGATTTACATCTTCACCTGATATTGAAAATAGCTAGCATGTTTAGATAGATGGTAGAATACTCTTTTAGTGTCCAGTATATGTATTAGGGTTGGTAAGAGGGAAATCTTTTGCCATTTACTTAAAACTAATAAAAAACTAAAAATACTGTTTGGTAATGGCCCAGAAGAACCAATTTGGCTGTCTAGAACCAGACCCTTATTTATAAGCCAACTAATGGAAATGGGAAGGATCTTTTAGTAATAAGTATTGGGGAGACGCTCTGTGAAGGAAAAAAATTGATTTAGAGACCCATGTTTGTTTATCTAAGTTTATACAAATATATACATATCTGAAATCATCACATTATACACTTTAAATATCTTACTATTTTGTCAATTATACCTTAATTTTAAAAAGATAAATAATAATTTCCAAAATAGAAAAGATAAGTTTATATGTATGTATGTGTTTGTATATATAAACATATGTACATACACATATATAAATTCAAGATTTCTTAAAGAGGTACACGTTTGTTTGATTTTTATAAAGCCACTTAATTAAAATAATACATAAATTCCAGATGAAAAAGCAAACCATAAAAGTAATGGAAGAAATCACAAAGAAAAAGATCTACCGATTTGGTTACATTAAAACGTAAACCTTTATCATGTCAAAGAACATCTTGAACAACTTTGCCTAAGGCTAGTCCTGTTTACTTTCAAATGGGCTGGAATAAAAAGAAATTTATACCCTGTCACATTTTTGCCATGTAATGCCAAATAGGCAGCTTTGTTTTCTAAGATTTGTGGAGTTGTTTCACATTTGCTTTGTATATGGGAGTTATTTTCAGAAAATCTTATAACTGAAGTATTTTTAAGTAAATTAGGCAAATAACTATAACACCAAATGGCCTGTATGAAGAGCCCTATTAATAATACATTCAGCAGATGCCGTATAATTGAGAACTAAAAGAATCACTTTTGGCTAAATTATAGAGCTCAGTTTTCAGCTTTTCCCAAAAGAGCAACTCTGAGTAAGGCAGTTGAGCAGTCCACACCAGCTCTTTATTAGCCTTTTTTTTTTTTTTTTAAAGATTTTATTCATTTGACAGAGAGTGAGAGAAGAAACAGGCAGAGTGGTAAGCAGAAGGAGAGGGAGAAGCAGGCTGCCCGCTGAGCAGGGAGCCTCATGTGGGGCTCGATCCCAGGACCCCCAGATCATGACCCGAGCCGAAGGCAGACACTTAACTGACTGAGCCACCCAGGCGCCCCAGCCTAGTTATTTTTAGCCTGTTTACTTTTTAGACCAGGTAACTGAAATTGATGCCTAATATTATGATCTTATTAGTTAGGAGCAGTGACACGCCGTTGCTCAGCCTCTGTTCAATGAGGGCATTCCCAGCCCGTTCACCACTAGCATTAGAGGGCAAAGGTTGTGACAGAGCTGTCATGAGGACTATATAGGGAGAAAGCATCCTTGACATAGCAAGGATATAAGATGACCTAAAGGTTTATAAGCTGCCCTTGGCAGTAGTAGCTGATAGAGGAGGCCCAGGTAGAAGTTTCTCACAGGTACTCTCCAGATACCAACACTGTAGTTTTCTAGAGATGCTCTCCTCTTGAGGAGGAAGTAGAAGCTGTTTTGTTTCTATTCACATGTGTTAGCTCTCTCATATCTTGTTTTCGTTAACCATTGCTGTTATCACCATCTCTATGTACTGGAAGTGCAGTTATTCAGAGTTTTTGGGTTTTTTTTTTTTAGAGATTTTATTTATTTATTTGACAGAGAGAGACACAGCGAGAGAGGGAACACAAGCAGGGGGAGTGGGAGAGGGAGAAGTAGGCTTCCCGCAGAGCAGGGAGCCCGACATGGGGCTCGATCCCAGGACCTGGGATCATGACCTGAGCTGAAGGCAGACGCTTAACGACTGAGGCACCCAGGCGCCCCTATTCAGAGTATTTTTTTTAAAAACAGACCAATTGTTCTTTGAATGGATTTACTTATGCATGACTTTATCATACCATGGAAAAAATTTCATTCTAAATGTTGGAAGAATGTCTACATTATAAAACAAATCAAAATTGTTAAAAAAATAAAAAATAAAAATAAAATAAATAAAATAAAAACAGACCAAAAAGGGGCGCCTGGGTGGCTCATTTGGTTGAGTGCCCGACTCTTGATTTCGGCTCAGGTCATGATCTCAGGGTTGTAGAATCAAGCCCTAGTCCAGCTCCTTGCTCAGTGCTGAGTCACTTGAGATTCTCCCCCTCTTCCTCTTCCTCTGCCCCTCCCCCTGCTCTTGCATGTGCTCTTTCTCTCAAATAAATAAATAAATCTTAAAAAAAAACAAAAAAAAACTCATAACATGAAATCCTAGAGTTCAGTTCACATCTCTCTATTATTAGGTCATATTACCTAACATGCTGAAAATCTATACAGAATGAACAGTATGGGCCACCTGGATGGCTCAGTTGGTTGAGTGACTGCCTTCGGCTCAGGTCATGATCCTGGAGTCCCGGGATCGAGTCCCGTATCGGGCTCCCTGCTCAGCAGGGAGTCTGCTTCTCCCTCTGACTCTCCCCCTCTCATGCTCTCTCTCTCTATCTCATTCTCTCTCTCAAATAAATAAAATCTTTAAAAAAAAAAAAAGGTAGAACTTGTTATGACATAATAGGTATCCCTGAATAAATAATAAGTCAACTGTATGAAATAAAACATTTAAAAAAAAAAATGAACAGTATGGCTGTTCCTAAACAGGGATTCCATTTGGTCCAGATACCTAATAATATATAACAGAATCTAGGGTGGCTGTTACATGGATGTCCAACAATTTTATTTTAAGCCAATCTTTAAAAACTTATTGCTAGTCCCTAAACAACTCCTTACTTCCTTAGGCGGGTTAGAATATTCATTACCTACTCTATGCATCCCTGTTATGTGTTGGATTAGTAGTGGTAGGCATTGCTGGTAATGATGTTTTCTGCTTTATATTAAGAATTTTTCCCATTTTACTTCATTGTAGGTTATAAACTTCCTGGAAGCAGAGACTGAAAATTATTCCATCCCATTCCTCCACTTCCTAACACACACAAATAGCACATTGCTTTGAATTTATAGTTCTTTGTAGATTGGATGAGAAACCATTGGGGTTTGAGTTGTCTGTGGTTTTAATTTCTTAGCAATGTGCAGGATTTCTCACTGCCCAAGACTGGGAACGAAAGGGCAATAAAATTGGTAGAGGAGCTATTAAGTTGCTAATGAGTCCTAAATTACCTCTTACCTTTTATATAATGTTGAAGGAAACTTCAGTTATAAAAGATAATATGTTTGCTCTAGCACCATCTAGAAGAAAGTCTAGAAATGTTTAAAACTATATTTTATAACTTCATATCAGTTCATTTAAATCTAGATGCCACATCCTTCCTGTCTTTCCTCTTTTACTAACTATATCATGTTATGGCAAGGTATAGTTCACTCAGCTCTTCAACCGAACTTTGTCTTCATCCATTGCTACCTGATAGCTTGTTATTTTTTTGTGTGTTTATCTGTTCCAGCTGGATTGTAAGATACATGAGGCTAGGATAAGGACCATGGCCTCTACCATAGCCCCTTAATACTGGTAGGAACTCATTATATATTGATTATTAAATGATAGGTATAGACATTACAAATAACCTCATGGGTTAGATATAATATAACTATATATATATATATATATATTTTAATCTTATTTGTTTGAGAGAGAGCACTAGCAGAGGGAGGGGCAGAGGGAGAGGGAGAAGTAGACTCCCAGCTGAGTAGGGAACCTGATGCAGGACTTGATCCCAGGACCCTGAGATCAGAACCCAAGCCAAAGGCAGATGCTTAACCGACTGAGCCAACCAGACACCCCAATATAGATTATTCTTAACAACATAGTGCCAAGTTGAAAAAGAACAATGAAGTCTGTAACATAATCCTATTTATGTAAATTAAAATACATGAAATCAAAGCTGTAAGATACGTTTTATATGAATATATACAAACAAAAATGTGTACATTAAACAAGGAATGGCTATTGGGAAGAAGGGGCATGGGAATTGTGTAAAATGAGTCAAGTGATTAACAGAAAGAGGCTGAAAACTATAATCTTTGTTCTTACCATATTTAGAAAACAGTAGATGAGTAACAGTTGTTGGGGGAGGGCAAATTAAGCAACCCAGCACACACCAATCAAAAGTTTTTATCTTATTTTCTATCTATAACTTAATGGATTAGTGCACCAATGAAACAATTAACAAGTATTTATTTAGCATCAAGTATTAGACTGACTTCTTTAAGGTCTTTTTCCTACTCTCTAACACAGCTCAGCTCATCATTACATGATTTCACTCTTCCTTATGTGTGCCATGCTCATCCCAGATACTTTTTTTTAAAGATTTTATTTATTTATTTGACAGAGACAAAGTGAGAGAAAGAACACAAGCAGGGGGAGTGGGAGAGAGAGAAGCAGGCTTCCCGCAGAGCAGGGAGCCCGACATGGGGCTCGATCCCAGGACCCTGGGATCATGACCTGAGCCCAAGGCAGACAGTTAACAACTGAACCACCCAGGGGCCCCAGATCCTCTTAAGATTTACAAAATCCTACCTATTCGTCCTTCTTTGATCTACATACACTCCATGACTCTACCACAGATTGCAGCATGTCTTTTTTTTAATTAATGATTTTATGTATATTCATTTTTCTCCCGCCACAAAAGAGTAAAACTTCCAATTCAGTGAAAATTTTGAATTTCCAAAAGCACTTGGCACAATGATGGAGAATAATAAGTAATATATATTTGCTGACTAATTGCATGAAAGCAGTGTATGAAGTAGATTAATCTGATAGTGGTTTACCAGCTGGATTGACAGAATTAAAGCCTGGAGTTAGGGACACAAGTCAGAGGCTGTTGGAATAGTCTACAGTTGAGTTAGTAAGGACTTGGACTCCGGTGGTTGTGGTGGAAATGGAGAGGAAGACATTGAATTCAGGGAGTTCCAAGGCAGAATGATAGGCCATGGTGACTGGCTATTATCCAGATGCCACAGAAAGCCAGCTCTGCTTCCTCCCTTTTCAGTCCATGATCCCTCCTAGTTATGCCGAAGTTCCCTGCTTCCTTTACAGTTGATCAGTTGCCTCTCTTCGGGTCCAGAATTCTCATAACTTAGGAGAATTCCAGCTGGGCAAGCAGATCTCCAGAAGGCAAAACTGACAGCAGTGGTAGAACTGGCTGCTCCCCAGCTTTCTGTCTCCAAGCATGAAGGTAGTATCAGCAGCTTTGTTAACGTCTCTATAAAAAGGCAGAAGTAGGGGACCTGGGTGGCTCAGTTGGTTAAGCGTCTGCCTTCAGCTCAGGTCATGATCCCAGGGTCCTGGGAACAAGCCCCACATTGGGCTCCCTGCTCAGCGGGGGAGTCTGCTTCTCCCTCTCCCTCTGTCCCTGCTCCTGTGCTGACTGATTCCTTTGTCTACCAGCGATAGAATTTTTCCCCATGAACTTTATTTTTTGTTGTTATTGGTTTTTAAAGATTTTTTTTTATTTTTAGGGACGCCTGGGTCTCTCAGTTGATTAAGCGGCTGCCTTTGGCTCAGGTCATGATCCCAGGGTCCTAGGATCGAGTCCCACATTGGTCTCCTTGCTCAGTGGGGAGCTTGCTTCTCCCTCTGCCTCTGCCTACCACTCCCCCTGCTTGTGTGTACACACTTTCTCTATGACAAATAAAATCATAAAAAAAAAAAAGATTTTTTTTTAAAGCAATCTCTACACACAACTTGGGGCTCAAACTCACAACCCTGGGTCGAATGCTTTACCGACTGAGCCAGCCAGGTGCCCCTCCCCATGAACTTTGAATTCAAATATAACAGACTCTTAAGAGAATCATGACATTAATGGATGTGGGATATATGCAGCCATGAAGTCAGATAAGAGGACCTATAGGTCTGATGATTGAGCTATCTCAGTGTTGACTCCCTGATTTCCTCTAGAATAGATTACAAGAAGGAAGTTGGATGAGATACAAAAGTTGGTGATAAGGGAAGGATTGCTACTGTGAAAGGTAGACATGTTAATTAATGATAAGAAAAAGTGACTGCTGACAACCAGAGGAGTCTAAAAAGCCAAACGCAAAAACTCAACAGAGAAATTTGGTTACAATTAATAGAGGGTCATTAACTCTTAATACTCCAGTAACCTTTTTTTAAATAGGTTTGTTTTGTTTTGTTTTGTTTTTAAGTAAACTTTACTCCCATCATGGGGCTCAAACTCACAACCTGAGATCATGCTCCACCCAATGAGCCAGCCAGGCACCAAACCTTTAAAGGGACATCTCTTTTACTGCACCATAGGCAATTATAGCTAGTATGATTCCCTGGGTCATCAAGAAAAAGATTGAAATATCCTCTGTATATGGAGAGTCCTCAGCTTATAAATGGCTTGTATTCCAGAGTTAATCTTCAAAACATTTTTTGGGGACTCAAACCATTTTTCTGTAGAAACAGTTAAATAGTTGTTATTTTGGGTTCCAAACTGCTTTTTCATTTTATTTATTTAACAAATAAGTTTTGAGTGCCTAATAGCAATAAAATACCTCAGGTCTCACTTATAGCTTTGTTTCAGTGGGAGAATGCATGCTGAGGCCGAAGTCTGGGCATATATACTGTCTCCCTCTGGCTTCCACCATTTGCCCTGCATGGAGTTAGGGGTCAGGAAGCTATGCCTCAGTGCCAAATCCAGTCTCCTGCCTGTTTGTGTCCCTCAACCCCTGATCTACATGATCTGGCCTGCCTTCATGTCCTTGACTTCATCTCTTTTTCTAACTCCCCTATAGCCTCATATCTACTTTGCTGTTCCTCAAAACATGCCAGACACATTCCCATTACAGGGCCTGCATTTTCCTATGCCTAAAACGTTCTTCATTTTAATCTCCACACAGCTCACTCTCTCCCCTCTGTCAAGTATCTCAGCTTGAATGTCACCTTCTCAATAAGGCTTTTCTTGACCTCCTTTATAAAATAGCAACATCCCGGGTGCCTGGGTGGCTCAGTTGGTTAAGCGACTGCCTTCGGCTCAGGTCATGATCCTGGAGTCCCGGGATCGAGTCCCACATCGGGCTCCCTGCTCAGCAGGGAGTCTGCTTCTCCCTCTGACCCTCCACCCTCTCATGTGCTCTCTCTCTCTCTCATTCTCGCTCTCTCAAATAAATAAAATATTTTAAAAAAATAAAATAAAATAAATAAAAATAAAATAGCAGCATCCCCACCCCTCACATTCTCTTTTCGTCTACTTCTGTTTGATTTTTCTCCATAGGGCTTACCACTGTCTAACATGTATTTACTTGTTCATTGTCTCCCATCGTTTGAATGTAAGTTTCATGTAAGAGCAAGGACTGTCAGTTTTGTGCATTGCTATATCCCATCATTTCAGAACGGTGACTGGCCCAGAGTAGGTAGGTGTTCATTTGTTGAATGAACGAATGAGAAAGAGATACATGCATGCTAACCTGCCTTTTATCCAGGGAGTAGTTGTCAGCATCAACCAGGATTGAAAATTGGGATTGAAATAAGAAAAAGTACCACATAGGTGGGGCACCTGGGTGGCTCAGTCGGTTAAGCGTCTGACTTTGGCTCAGGTTATGATCCTGGGGTCCTGAAATTGAGCCCCATGTTGGGCTCCCTGCTCAGTGGGGAGGCTGCTTCTCCCTCTCTCCCCTGCTCATGCTCTCTCTTGCTATCTCTCTCTCTCTCAAATAAATAAATTAAATTTAAATTTAAAAACATAGCACATAGGCAAATGCTTATATTTCCATTTGAAAACTTAAGTCTATTGGAGTAATTTGTGAGCTCTTCCCCTGCCCTTTCCCTTTATCAGTCCCTTGTGTTGAGGACAGGCAGCTGGCCTTATTAACCTTTGTTCTTCAGTACCTCGTCCAGTGAATTCCACAGAGTAGGCTTTTTTTTTAATATTTTTTTTAATTTTTTTTTTTTAAGATTTTATTTATCTGACAGAGAGAGACACAACAAGAGAGGGAACACAAGCAGGGGGAGTGGGAGAGGGAGAAGCAGGCTTCCCGCGGAGCAGGGAGCCCAATGCGGGGCTCGATCCCCAGGACCCTGGGACCATGACCTGAGCCGAAGGCAGACGCTTAACGACTGAGCCACCCAGGCGCCCCACAGAGTAGGCTTTTAATACATATTTGCTCCCAGCCCAGGAATGGACCTCAGTATCTTTGTAGCTGTTTTTTGTAACTTCAATACTTAGCATAATGCCTGGCAAATAATAGACGCTCAGTAAATATTTGCTCCAGGAAGTAATAAGTTAAATGAATTCTTTGTCTACTCAGGGTAAGACACTGCTCTAGGTTATCTATTATAAAGTAACAAATTACCCCCAAAGCATAAATAAATATTATCTCTACTATAGTTTCCATGTGTCAAGAATCCAGGAGTGGCTTAGGTGACTTGTTCTGTCTCAGGGTCTCTCGTGGGGTTGCAGTCAAGATGCTACCTGGGACTCCCATCATCTGAAAGCCTATCTAACCCTGGAGGATCCTCTTCCAAGTTGGTTCATTCACATGGCTGTTAGCAGGAGGCCTCAGTTTCTAGTCTCATGGACCTCTCCATAGGGTGGCGTGCTGGAGTGTCCTCAGATCAAGCAGCTGGCTTCCCTAAGAGAAGTAATCCAAGAGAAAAAGCAAGGAGGAGACCACAATCCCTTTTATATCTAAGTCATGCACATTGCTTCCACCGCATTCTGTTTATTAGAAGCAAGTTGCTAGGTAACCCACACTCAAGGTGAGGAGAATTAGGCCTCACCTTTTTGAAGGGAGAAATAACCAAAGAATTTGTAGACATACTTTAAAACTGCCACAATCACTCTGATACTTGAGTAAAGAGAAGTTGCCCATACAGAGGAAATGAGACAGGTTTTTTTTTTTCCAGAGATAGTGTCTACCCTGCCACTTATATGCCCTTTTCAAGTCCAGTATTGCCTGCACTTTTGCCTATAAGGAGTTTTTTGTTGTTTTTTTGTTTGTTTTTTGTTTTTTAGAGAATGGGTTGGTGTGGAGGGGCAGAGGGAGAGGGAAAGAGAAAATCAAGCGGGGCTGGACCTCATAACCCTGAGATCATGACCTGAGCCAAAATCAAGAGTTGGACACTTAACCAACTGAGCCACCCATGTGCCCCTAAAAGAATTTTTAGAACATCTTTGAAATTCTCCTACCAGAATTAATGCCTTTTTATGTTTATTTTTTTTTAATACATAAGACATGCATATGGTGCAGAACTCAAAGGTAAAATGAGTATGCAGTGAAAAATTTCCCTTGCCTGAGTCCCAGCCACCCAGTTTCCCTCCCTGGACAAGACTGCTATTGCTAGTTTATTTATCCTTCCAGAGACCTTCTATGCACTCATAAATACCTATTTATATACTTATTCTTACACAGATGGTAACATATGGTTACTGTTCTGTATCTTCTTTTTCACTCATCTGTGTATCTTAGCATTTGTTCCATAGCAATTTATTTATAGTTGCTTCATTTTTTTTAACAGCTGCATAGTATCCCATTGTGTGGATGTACAAAAATGGCTTTAATTGGTCCCTCACTGAAGGACATTTAGTTTGGTTCCCATTTTTTGCTATTAAACACTGCTGCAGCAAATACCTCATTCATATTTTACACTGAGAATATTTATGGGTAAATACCACACGAGGATTTGTTGGGTCAAAGAGCATGTGCTTTTGAAAGGTAATGTCAGGGGGCACCTGGGTGGCTGTTGGTTGAGCATCTGACTTTGGCTCAGGGCATGATCTCGGAGTCCTGGGATCAGCAGCTTTGGGCTCTGCACTCAGCAGGGAGTCTGCCTGAGATTCTCTCCCTCTGACTTTCCCCTCTGCTCCTGCCCCTGAGTGCTCTCTCTCAAATAAATAAAATCTTTTTAAAAATGTGTAAAACAAACAAACAAAAATAAAAACCCCAAAACCCAAAAAACAAAAGAGTCACCTGAGCATGAAGGTATAAGATCCCTGACAGAAACAAGGTCCTAACAGAAGTGATAAAAATGAGGGCCCCGGAGGTAAAATTTACTCTTTCCACTATTGTGCTTGGATCAGTCTTGGCTGTGCAACTGTTTTGAGGCTTTGAATTATCCTCTGAAACAAAGCAGTGCTACTTTGGGATTGAGTTTTTTCTCAGCATCACTCTTCCTGCAACCTGGCAGAACCTGACTGCTGCCTCATACTAAGTCATTTCCCCTTTGCTTTGCTCCAGTATCCATCACCTGTAAGAAGAGAGAATACTAGGCACTTTAAAATTCAATTATGTTTAATGAGATTATGTCTGTAAGACCCTTGGAAAATAACCACCTAGAGAAACAAAGCACTATTTATTACTACTATTTTTAGCATTATTATCTTTAAATATGCTAAGCCTTTCCTTATTTTGTGAACACTGATTTAAATAGGAAGCTTTCAGGAGTGCCTGGCTGGCTCAGTCGGTAGAGCATGCGACTCTTGATCTTGGGGTCATGTGTTCAAACCACATGTTGGGTGTAGAGATTACTTAACAAACAAACAAAAAAACAAACAACTTCAATAAAGTGCAGATCTGATTAAAAAAAAAACTTTCTAAAATGGAAACCAATTTTTCTCTTTCTCTTCAGCCTACATGCTGCCCTAATAGAGAAACTAAGTCTGTTAAGTGTTATTTTCTGCTTTTTCCTTCCTGTCCTCTTACTCTTCCAGCTGTCTCAACTCGGAACCTTGTAGGGAGAGAGAGTTACACTTCAGAAAAATGTGTTTGCTTTGACATTTAAACAAGCCTCCATTTTGTTTTTCCATATTAGAACTTTTCCGCTTCCCCTGTCCCATTTCCAGCATTCTGTCTGACCTGTCTTCTTTTCGGCTCATTCATTATTGCTAAGGTTTGCAGATTATACCAGAGGAAGAAGACAGATTTATAAACATGTGTTCCTGCCCAGCTATGTCAAGAGTAGGAGTAACATTTATCTTCAAATTGTATGGCTGCTTTCTCTGTACAGCTGTGCTCATCTGCCCTTATTAATGAGGTGCCTATCTCTTAAGTCTTACATCGTCTAGAAATAAATGGACTCTTTTCCTATTCAGATTGGTAATGCAGTAATCAGAGGAGCCCATCCCTGGGCGGAGACATCCATTTGAATTCACTTTGCTAATGGCCATAGAGAATTTAGCCTAATTGCTTTCTTAAGAGGTTTGCCATTTCCGTTAAGATGTCAGGGCCCAGGAAAGGGGTAGGATTTCTGTCCCTTTCCTCTCTGGATGGTCCCCTGCAATCCTGTATGTGTCTTTTATCTAAGATGAAAATAAAGGGGCATTTTAAGGAAGTTATGTAAAGACTCAGAATCCATTACAGATAACTGTGCAGATACGGATACCTTGACTGCTAATAAATAATGAGACCTTTGATAAATTACTTAACCTTTCTTGGCTCTCATTTCCTTGTTTGCAAAGTCGCTCTAACAGTCACTATATGACCAGGATTGTTGGAAGGATTGTGCTTTCTCTATATGGCCTGCCTTGTTCAAAAAAGTGAATATTTGATGAGTATGAAAACACCTAGCACATAATAGATGTGCGATAACTGTTTGAATTAGAATCCATTTGGCTAAACCAAAGTTCTTTTCTGCCCTGATTTCATTAGTGAGATTTTCTGGTAGGGTAATCCCTTTTTTTTTTTCTTTTTCTTTTTCCAACTCCCTTGTCTGATCTGGTTTTATGATCATGCATCCTAAAATTGGATCTGAAAGAAAACAGGGACTGAATAAGATCTTATTTAAAGCCTTGCTCAAGAGTTCAGGGTTCAAGTACTGATATCCTATGGTTTTGTCTAAAGGATTCTCTTTGACTTATTGAAAGCCTACTTTGGGCTAGTTATCTAATTTAACAATCTTATTTATTTCCATTTTAATCCAGGAGTATTGATTAAAAATCTGAGTGTCATAGAGGTTAAGTGACTTGACCAAGGTTACACTGTAACAGAGTGAGGATTTGGACTAAGGTTTTCTTATTCCAAGTCCATTGATCTTTAGACAGCATTCCACATCAAAGAAGAAAATGAATATAGGTGAATTACTACAGATATGCCCTGGGAGTGCTGGGTGAAATAGTATTTTATTAGTGTATGACCAAAGACAAAGAAAAGGCTAATTCTAGAGTCCCCAGACTTACTCTGTAGATAAATTACATAGAAAATGTGCTTTGGGACTTCCAGTCAAGATGATTTACTGTGTTCAGGAGCGCCTGGGTGGCTCAGTCGTTAGGCATTTGCCTTTGGCTCAGGTCGTGATGGGATCGAGCCCTGTGTCGGGCTCCCTGCTCTGCGGGAAGCCTGCTTCTCCCTTTCCCACTCCCCCCTGCTGTGTTCCCTCTCTCTCTCTGTCAAATAAATAATTAAGTCTTTAACAAAATTATTTACTGTGTTCTAACTTTTGACACATCCCCTGTGTTCCAGACACATAGTAAGAAATAAAATATATAAAGTGGAAATCAACACATTTGGGCCCAAGAACAAAATAACCACCTTCATGGACCAAAAATAGAGATACAGTCACTGGGTGAAGCTGAAACTGTGGGCCTGCTGGCCTCCAGTGAATAGAGAATGGTGCCTGAGAGACGAGTTTTTGAGCAGTAACTAGATACTAAAATGCCCCTTAAAGAGAACTTGAAGCCAGGGGAGATGCCATCCCCCAACCAGCCTCATGAAAGGAGACTTCCAAAAGTTAATTGACTGGGGGAGGAGGGAAGCCTAAGGAGTTGTGAAGAAGTGTATCAAGCTGCCTTCTGTTCTGGTACAATGATTAGAACTATGATATCCTAAATTTCTTCTAATGGCACAGGCCATTAAAATAACCTGTTCAGGGAGCACCTGGGTGGCTCAGTCGGTTAAGCATCTGACTTTGGCTCAGGTCATGATCCCAGGTTCCCCATATCAGGCTCCTTGCTCAGTGGGGAGCCTCCTTCTCTCCCTCTCCCTTTGCCCCTCCCCCTACTCATGCTCTCTCTTGCTCTCTCTCTGACAAACAAAATCTTAAAAAAAAAAGAATGGGAAGGTGGGGGAAAGAAGGTAGACCATCTAGGGATCTCAAATCCTGTGGAACAACATGATGGTAAATTCTCTGGGTTTTCTTTTAGCCTCGTATCCCCAACATAGAGCCAAACATTATACTTCAGAATGAAAGACTGAATGTTTACCCCAATAAGAACAGGAACAAGGCAAGGATGTCTGTTCTCACTACCCTTGTTCAACATGGTCATGCTGGAAGTTCTAGCTAGTGCAACAAGTCAAGAAAAGGAAATAAAAGACATGCAGATCAGAAAGGAAGAAATACAAGTATACTTATTTGCACGTTCCATGATTGTCTAAATAGAAAAATCTCAGTGAGTATATAAAAAACTCTTAGAACTAATGAGTGAGTTTAACTAGGTTGTAGAATATAGGATGAACATACAAAAATCAATTCTAGATCTATATGCTAGCTACGAACATATAGACACTGAAATTAAAAATACAATGCCATTCACAATAGCTCAAAAAAGTGAAATCCTTGGGGCACTTGGGAGGCTCAGTTGGTTAAGCATCCAACTCTTGATTTTGGCTCAGGTCATGATCTCAGGATCATGGGACCAAGCCCACGCCAGGCTCTGCACTCAGTGTGGAGTATGCTTATCCCTCTCCCTCTGCTCTTTTCCCTGTTTGTGCACTCCCCAGCTCTAAAATAAATAAATAAAATCTTTTTTTTCTAAGTGAAATCCTTAGATGTAAATCTAACAAAATACCTACAAGATTTATGTGCGGAAACTATACAAAGCTGATAAAAGAAATCAGAAGATCTAAATGAATGAGGAGTACATAGTAAAGATGTCAAATTTTCTCAAATTGATACTCAAGTTTAATGTTAATTCCTATCAGAATTCTAGCAAGATATTTTGTAGATGTAGACATAAAATGACCAAAAATAAAAAGATGTAGATATAAAATTACCAAAATTCAACATATAAAATTCATAGGGGGAGGCCAAAGGAACACAAATAGCTAAGACAGAAAGAATAAAGTAGGAGGAATCAGACCACCTGATTTCAAGACTTATTTTATAGCCACAGTAATCAAGGCTGTGATATTGGCAGACAGATAGACACAGACCAGTGGAACAAAACAGAGAACCCAGAATAGACACATAAATATACCCAGCTGATTTTGGCAAAGGTGCAAAAGCAGTTCTTGGGATGAAAGATAGCCTTTTCAACAACTGGTGTTGGAAAAAGTGGACATCCTGGGCCAAAACAAAGGAAAAAGAATCTCATATAAAAAACTAACTCTGAATGGATCAAGGACTTAAACAGAAAACATAAACCTAAAGGAAAATCTTCAGTAGGCAAAGAGTAGGGTTAGGGAAAGAGTTGTTAGACTTGACACCAAGAGCACAGTCATAAAAGAGGAAATGGATAAATTGTATTTCATCAAAATTAAAAATGTTTGGTCTGTGTAAGACCTTGTTAAGATGTGAAGAGCCAAGCTAGAGAATACAAGAAGATGCCCAACAAAGGACTAGTATCCAGAATATATAAAGAACTCTTGAAACTCAACAGTAGAAAACAATCCAATCAGAAAATGGGCTAAAGACCTGAACAGATATTTCACCAAAGAGGATATGTAGATGGCAGATCACATAAAAAGATGTTCAACATCATTAGCCATTACAGAAATGCAAATTAAAACTACAATATGAGACATTACTACACAGTGTTAGAATGGCTAAAATTAAAAGTTAATGCCAAATACTGGCAAAGCTGCAGTGAACCTGGATCTCTCATGCATGGCTGGTGGGAATGTAAAAGAATACAGCTACTCTGGAAAACAGTTCGGCAGTTCCTTTTTTTTTTTTTTAAGATCTTATTTATTTATTTATTTGTCCGAGAGAGAGTACAAGCTGGGGGAGTGGCAGGCAGAAAGAAACAGGCTTCTCACCGAGCAGGGAGCCCGATGTGGGGCTCGATCCCAGAACGCTGGGATCATGACCCAAACTGAAGGCAGTCACTTAACCGACTGAGCCACCCAGGCACCCCAGTTTGGCAGTTTCTTAAAAAACTAAATATGCAACTATAATATGATCCAGTAATTACACTCCTGGGTATTTATCTTAGAGAGATGAAAACTCAAGTTCACTAAAACCCTGTACACAAATGTTTATAGCAGCTTTATTCATAATAGCCAAAAACTGGAAACAACCCAGATGTCCTTCACGTTCACCAGGTAAATGGTAAAACAAACTGGTACATCCATATTGGGGAATACCACTCACCAATAAAAAAGACTGAACTGTTGATACATGCAACAAGTTGGATCAATCTCCAGATAATTATATGCTGGGGGTTGGGGAACGACAGTCCCAAAAGGTTATATGCTGTGTGATTCCATTTATGTAACATTATTAAAATGACAAAATTATAGAAATGGGTGACAGATTAGTAGTTGTCAGGAATTAAGGGGGGATGAGTGTGAGAGGGAAGTGAGTGAAGCTGTAAAAAGGGCAACAGGAGGTATCCTTGTGTTGATGGACATATTTTGTATCTTCATGTGTCAATGTTAGACTCCTGGTTGGGATATAATACTATAGTTTTGCAAGATGTTGCCATTAGGGGAAACTGAGTAAGGGTACATTGGGGCCTCTATTATTTCTTACAACTGTATGTGACTCTGTAATTATCTCAAAATGTAAAAAGTGATTTTAAAAACTTAACCACCAGGAATTGAATGAACACCTAATGAAATTATTGTATGGTATAGTCAAATAAAGACTGTAATAATTCTGGGGCGCCTGGGGGCTCAGTCAGTTTAAGTGTCTGCCTTTGGCTCAGGTCATGATCTCAGTGGTCCTGTGATCAAGCCCCACATGGGGCTCCCTGCTCCGCTGGAACCTGCTCTCCTTCTCCCTCTGCCTGCCGCTCCCCCTGCTTGTGCTCTTTCTCTCTCTCTCTCTGTCAAATAAATAAATAAAATCTTAAAAAAGATAAAAAAAACTGTGAACCAAAGAGCCAGAAATTAATGTTATATAGATATGAAAAATTAACCAGTTTAAAATTTTGAAAATGACAATCTTTGAAATACATATTATAGTCATTGAAAATTTTTTTAACTCAATACCTTAGATAAATTCTAGGAACAAATTATAAATTGGGAGAATCAAACACAAAGAGAAAAAATACACGAGAGATCAATTTAAATAGAGAGATAATGGCTTGAGAGGCTCTAACACATACCAGGTATGAGTCCTAGGGGATAAAAGAGATTGAAAGAATGGCAGAGAGACAGTAAATGAATATATAATAGGTGGTAATTTTTCTGAATTAGATTCTAATTAGAAACCTGTCTAGGTAGTTTGTACATTTGTAATATAACAGATAAATAAAAGTAAGTGCATTATTTTAGTTAAACATGGTAGACTGAAAGTACATATTTACCTTCCAGTTTCTCCCTTTATAATTCATTCAAATGTCAGTAAAGGGATTTTGTTTTTAAGGTATAAATTCACAGGTTTTTGTTTTTTTTTTTTTAAAGATTTTATTTATTTGACAGAGAGAGACACAGCAAGAGAGGGAACACAAGCAGGGGGAGTGGGAGAGGGAGAAGCAGGCTTCCCGCCGAGCAGAGAGCCCGATGTGGGGCTTGATCCCAGGACTCACAGGTTTTTTTTAAAAACAGATAAGACTGGGGTGCCTGGGTGGTTCAGTCAGTTAAGTGTCCAACTTTGGCTCTGGTCATGATCTCAGCGTCTTGGGATCAAGCCCACAGGGGGAGCCTGCTGGAGAGTCTCCCTCTCCTTCCGCCCCTACCCCCACTGGTGTGCACTCACTCATGTGTGCTGTCTCTGTCTCTCTCAAATAAAATAAATAAATCTTTAAAAAAAAAAAAAAGGGACGCCTGGGTGGCTCAGTCGGTTAAGCATCTGCCTTCGGCTCGGGTCATGATCTCAGGGTCCTGGGATCAAGTCCCACATTGGGCTCCAAGGAGCTCAGCGGGGAGCCTGCTTCTCCCTCTGCCTGCCACTCCCTGCTTGTGCTCTCTCTCTGGCAAATAAATAAAATCTTTTTTTTTTTTTAAATAAAAATTAAAATTTTTTTTTTAAAAACAGACAAGACTACTGCAAACAAATATAATCAGTAGAACTTTGGAAACTAGAAAGCAGATGTACAAGTACTGATTTAAGAGACCTGAAAAAAATGAAAGCTTGGTTTTTTTAGTAGTTTCTTTGTTTTTTATCTGAGGTTGGGAGGAAGGAGAGCCAAGAAATGAGTATACTTATCATGGTGAGCACTGAGTAATGGATAGAACTGGGGTTTTTTTGTGTGTTTTTGTGTTTTGTTTTGTTTTTTTAAGATTTTATTTATGGGGCGCCTGGGTGGCTCAGTCGTTAAGCATCTGCCTTTGGCTCGGGTCATGGTCCCAGGGTCCTGGGATCGAGCCCCACATCAGGCTCCCTGCTCGGTGGGAGGCCTGCTTCTCCCTCTCCCACTCCCCCGCTTGTGTTCTCTCTCGTGCTGTCTCTCTCTGACAAATAAATAAATAAAATCTTTAAAAAAAAAAAATGTTTTGACCTGAATGATCATGAAAACATATCAAAGCTTGTGAAATGCAGCTAATGTAGGCTGTGAGGGAAATTCATACCTTTACATGCTTATATTTGAAAGGAAAAAAGATCTAAAATGGGCTACCAAACTTGTTCATAAAGGGCCAGGTAGTAAATATTTTAGGTTTTGCAGGCCATACAGCCTCTCTGTTGCAGCTCAACCTGTGGTATGAAATCAGGCATAGACAATGCATAAATGAGTAAGTGTGGCTATGATTCCAATAAAACTTTATTCATATCACATAACATATAATTTCACATAAAATCATATTCTCCTTTTCATTTTTTTACCATTAAACATGTAAAAATGATTTATAGCTTGTTAATAACTTTAAACTGTCTCATTGTTATAATGTTTATGACTTTGTGATAAGACATAAAAAGCATAAGCCATAAAGGAAAAGCTCAATATATTTGACTTCATTAAAATGTGGAACTAACCAAAAATCTTTAGAGGATAAATAAGCCACAAAAACAAAATTAAAAACTCAGTCGGTAGAGCATCTGACTCTTGATCTCTGGGTCATGAATTCGAGCCCCATGTTGGATATGGAGATTACTTTAAAAAAAAAGTTTTATACCAGATTGAATTCCAGATGGATCAAAGATGTAAAGATAAAAAATCAAACTATAAAAGTACTAAAAGAAAACATAAGAAAAATCTATTAATGAAGTGATGGAATAAGGAAAGCCTTTTGAAATAGGACAAAAAACTCTGAAGCCATAAAAGATTGATAAATGTAACTACATAAAAGTCAGTAATTTCGGGGCATCTGGCTGGCTCATTCAGTACAGCATGCAACTCTTGATCTCAGGGTCATGAGTTCGAGCCCCACATTGAGTATAGAGATTACTTAAATAAATAAACCTTCTTTAAAAAGAACGTAAATAGGGCGCCTGGGTGGCTCAGTTGGTTAAGCGACTGCCTTTGGCTCAGGTCATGATCCTGGAGTCCCGGGATCGAGTCCCACATCGGGCTCCCTGCTCAGCAGGGAGTCTGCTTCTCCCTCTGACCCTCTTCCCTCTTGTGCTCTCTGTCTCTCATTCTCTCTCTCAAATAAATAAATAAAACTTTAAAAAAAAAAAAAAGAACGTAAATAGGGGCGCCTGGGTGGCTCAGTCGTTAAGCGTCTGCCTTCGGCTCAGGTTATGATCCTAGGGTCCTGGGATCAATCCCTGCATCGGGCTCTGCGCTCAGCAGGAGCCTGCTTCTCCCTCTCCCTGCTTGTGCTCTCTGTCACTATATCTTTCTCTCTCAAATAAACAAATCTTTAAAAAAAAAAAGTAAATAATGTCTATAGAGCATTAACCACCATTAGCAAATGACAAACCGGGGGGAAATACCTGATTTGTACAACAGACAAAAGGCTTATTCTAGGGCGCCTGGGTGGCTCAGTTGGTTAAACGACTGCCTTCGGCTCAGGTCATGATCCCGGAGTCCCGGGATTGAGTCCCACATCGGGCTCCCTGCTCAGCGGGGAGTCTGCTTCTCCCTCTGACCCTCTTCCCCCTCATGCTCTCTATCCCTCATTCTCTCTCTCTCTCAAATAAATAAATAAAATCTTTAAAAAAAAAAAAGGCTTATTCTAGTATATTAAGAGTTACAAATAAGAAAAAAACTACATAATTCAGTAGAAAAATGAGCAAAGGATTTGAACAGACAGTTCACTTAGGAAGGAAATACATCTCATAATGATGTCTTAAAATGATATGATGTACAAACTCATGATAAGAAGCATTAAATTAAAACTACATAAAATACTCTTTTTCTTCTATCAGGTTGGCAAAGATCAACAAGTCTGAGAACACTGTATTGCCAAAGGAAAAGGACAGCTGGTGTTCTCATGCACTACTGATGGGTGTATAAATTAGTGTATCTTCTTTGATGTCAGTTTGGCAGTATTTATCAAAAATCCAAATACAAGTGCTCTGTGATTAACAATTTTACTTACAGGAATTTATCTTACAGACATACTCGTATAAGTAAGATAAAACATTTGTACAAGGTTATTCATTAGCATTATTTGTAATAGCAGAATAGTAAAGCAACCTAAATGTCCATCACCAGGGGACTGATTAAATAAATTATGGTATAATTTGAAATCATTCAGATGCAACCTTTGAAATGAAGTAGTTCTATGTGTACTGATACAGAACGATCCAGAATATATGCTTAGATGAAAAAAGTACAGAACATTGTATATTGCTACCATTTGAGGAAGAACGTATATTTGTTTATAAATGTATAAAATCTCTCTGGAGGAATATGTGGATCCATGGATGTTTCTGAGTACAGGAACTGGAAGGCTGAATGACAGTGACAGGAGGGAACACTTCATTTATTTTGGGATTTGTTTGCTGGCTTTTGAATTTTGAAATATGACTCTGTTATCCATCCAAAAGCATTTTAAGTAATATGAAGAAGACAGGAGTGTTCACTGTGATAATCATTTATGAGTGAAATGCTCAAAATATCCTAAATATCCATCAGTAGGAGAACTTGAAAATTGTGGTCAAATCATACATAGGTGAGCACAGTTAAAATAAGTTGATTAAGCTTTTCATGTCAACATAGATACATCTCAAATTTGTAATGTTAATGAGAAAGGTAAGTTACACCCCAGCATGGTCCCATCAATAAAAAGTTTGAAAATACAGTAAATAGTGCTTTTTAACTGTGATGTTTTATTCTTTAAAAGAGAAATCCGATGTCAGTATGGCACTAAATCTTACAAATCTATTGAGCTGAATAGGCAGTTCCCATAGTGATATTTCGGCCCAATCCTGTGTGTCTCATGGGGACCCAGAGCACCACCTAAACCCTTCTCCAGGAGCCAGAATCCTCCTCAAATGAAAAAATACTCTTCTCATTGGCAGCAGGGTTTCTCTTGTCTGTATTTGAATCTTTTTGTCTTGCAGGGATGTTGGTGGTGAATGTAACATGGAGGAACAAGACATACGTAGGTACACTTCTTGACTGCACACGGCATGATTGGGCACCCCCCAGGTAAGCATTTTACAGCTTTTTGGTATATATTAGTCTGAGCCACCCTAATCAGTGATCCCTTGTGCCTTCATCCTGTTAGAGTTGGATAGCTTTTAAGACACCCAGCTTTTAAAGAATATGATAGTGTTGGGATGAGGGAAGGCATTCTACTGGTCAGGCGTTCAAGAAGAATAAATGAATTACGTGTTGATGGGTTGGATAGGGATGGGGAGGAGATCCTATGTAAGCCTTTGTCTGGAATTACCAAATTCTGGCTTCTACCAGTAGTCACCTTGAGACCAAGTCCATGGAGTCTGTCTATGGGTAAAGAAATCATTGATGATGCGTTTTGATGGTAGCTATCTCCAAGGAGTTTAAACTCAAGAACATCTTCAGTTTTATGAACGCTAGACAGTGTGGGTTTCACAAAGACCTTTTCCGGTTGGCATTTCAGTGAATGGCACTTTACAGCTTGTTTATACCCAGTTTGCCAGGTTTGGGGAACCCAGATGTTGGGGAATGATGTACAGTTAGCATGCAGATAGCATCCTAGGAGCTCACCACTTAATGCAGTTCTCACGCTTTCAGAAGTTCCTTTAACAAATCATATTCATTGAAAATGATAGTTACCATCTAGACAGTTCTTCTGGAAGCCGCCAATCTGGTTTGAAGTTGTTTTCTTAGTAATATCCTGTTGTGTTTGCCTTTTGCCAAGGTTCTGCGACTCCCCTACCAGTGACTTGGAAATGCGCAATGGCCGGGGTAGAGGCAAACGCATGCGTCCTAACAGTAACACACCTGTCAATGAGACGGCCACGGCCTCTGACAGCAAAGGGACCAGCAGCAGCAGCAAAACCCGAGCAGGAGCCAATAGCAAAGGCCGTCGTGGCAGCCAAAATTCTTCAGAGCATCGCCCACCTGCCAGTAGCACCTCTGAGGATGTCAAGGCCAGCCCTTCCTCAGCTAATAAGCGGAAAAACAAACCACTTTCAGACATGGAGTTGAATTCTAGCTCAGAGGACTCCAAAGGGAGCAAGCGTGTCCGTACGAATTCCATGGGCTCAGCCACCGGTCCCATCCCTGGGACCAAGGTGGAACCCACTGTTCTAGACAGAAATTGTCCCTCTCCAGTCCTGATTGACTGCCCCCACCCGAACTGCAACAAAAAGTATAAGCACATCAATGGACTTAAGTACCACCAAGCCCATGCCCACACAGATGATGACAGCAAGCCGGAAGCAGATGGGGACAGTGAGTACGGAGAGGAGCCCACCCTCCATGCAGACCTCGGGAGCTGCAATGGTGCATCCGTCTCACAAAAAGGTTCCTTGTCCCCTGCCCGCTCAGCTACCCCCAAAGTTCGGCTCGTGGAGCCCCATAGCCCTTCTCCTTCAAGCAAATTCAGCACAAAAGGCCTCTGTAAGAAAAAGCTGAGTGGGGAAGGGGACACAGACCTCGGGGCCTTATCAAATGATGGCTCTGATGATGGACCCTCAGTAATGGATGAAACAAGCAGTGATGCCTTTGATTCTTTGGAAAGGAAGTGTATGGAAAAAGAAAAATGTAAAAAACCCTCTAGCTTGAAGCCTGAAAAGATTCCTTCCAAAAGCTTAAAGTCAGCACGGCCTATTGCCCCTGCCATCCCCCCGCAGCAAATCTACACCTTCCAGACCGCCACCTTCACAGCAGCAAGCCCAGGCTCCTCCTCAGGCTTGACCACCACAGTGGTCCAAGCCATGCCCAACAGCCCCCAACTCAAGCCTATTCAGCCCAAGCCCACTGTGATGGGAGAACCTTTCACAGTTAACCCTGCCTTGACTCCAGCCAAGGACAAGAAAAAGAAAGACAAAAAAAAGAAGGAGTCTTCAAAGGAACTTGAAAGTCCTCTGACGCCTGGGAAGGTGTGTCGAGCAGAAGAAGGCAAAAGCCCCTTCAGGGAATCATCGGGAGATGGGATGAAGATGGAGGGGCTCCTGAATGGCTCATCAGACCCCCACCAAAGCCGACTGGCTAGCATCAAGGCAGAAGCTGACAAGATCTACAGCTTCACGGACAATGCCCCCAGCCCTTCAATTGGAGGCAGTAGCCGCCTAGATAGCACCACCCCTACCCAGCCCCTGACTCCCTTACATGTAGTGACCCAGAATGGAGCTGAAGCCAACTCAGTGAAAACCAACAGCCCTGCATACTCGGACATATCGGATGCCGGGGAGGATGGGGAGGGCAAAGTGGACAGTGTCAAATCAAAGGACCCTGAACAGTTGGTTAAAGAAGGGGCTAAGAAAACGCTTTTCCCCCCGCAGCCACAGAGCAAAGACTCACCCTATTACCAAGGCTTTGAGAGTTACTACTCTCCAAGTTATGCACAGTCCAGCCCAGGGGCTCTGAACCCCAACAGCCAGGTGGGAGTGGAGAGCCAGGCTCTGAAGACAAAAAAGGATGAGGAGCCTGAGAGCATAGAGGGGAAAGTGAAGAACGATGTCTGTGAGGAAAAGAAACCAGAGCTGAGCGGTTCCAGTCAGCAGCCTTCCGTCATCCAGCAGCGTCCCAATATGTACATGCAGTCCCTGTACTACAACCAGTATGCCTACGTGCCCCCGTACGGCTACAGTGACCAGAGTTACCACACCCACCTCCTGAGCACGAACGCGGCTTACCGGCAGCAGTACGAGGAACAGCAGAAACGGCAGAGCCTGGAGCAGCAGCGGGGACTGGACAAGAAGGCGGAGCTGGGCCTGAAGGAGCGGGAGGCCACACTCAAGGAAGAATGGAAGCAAAAGCCGTCGATTCCACCAACTCTCACCAAGGCCCCCAGCCTGACAGACCTGGTCAAGTCGGGACCCGGGAAGGCCAAGGAGCCAGGGGCTGACCCTGCCAAGTCAGTCATTATTCCCAAGTTAGACGACTCCTCCAAACTCCCCAGCCAGGCCCCGGAAGGACTTAAAGTGAAGCTGAGTGAGGCCAGCCACCTAGGCAAGGAGGCCTCTGAGGCTAAGGCAGGTGCTGAGTGTGGCCGCCAGGCAGAGGTGGATCCAATCCTCTGGTACCGACAGGTAACTGTTCTGGGAGGAAATAGAAATACTATTTGATAGCCTTTCTCTCTTCCTCACAAATCAGGGCTCTCCTTAGGTAGGGGGTCAGCAGAATACAGATTGGCAGGAGAAATCTATAATTTTAAGGATTCTTTACCTTTGTAAATCATGTCTGTGTTTTTATTTTTTTTATTTTTTTTTTTTTAAAGATTTTATTTATTTATTTGAGAGAGAGAGAATGAGAGATAGAGAGCACGAGAGGGAAGAGGGTCAGAGGGAGGAGCAGACTCCCCGCCAAGCAGGGAGCCCGATGTGGGACTCGATCCCAGGACTCCGGGATCATGACCTGAGCCGAAGGCAGTCGCTTAACCAACTGAGCCACCCAGGCGCCCCATGTCTGTGTTTTTAAAAAGCACATTTACATCAGTAAAAGTTGTTTTTCCCATTTGACAGGAGAGGCCCAGGTAAGTTAGCTTGATTTGTCTAGGGTAACTTGCAACTTCATTAGCAGAGCCAGGATTAGAACCCAGGTTATCTCAATTCCTAGTCCAGTGTTTCTTCCACTGTTTGGTTCCTATGGAGTGAGTTCATGGTGATCTCTCCATTTCCTAGAGGGAGTTACTACTCAGACTGAGTTACTTTCTAAAAGATTTTATAGTGGGGACCCTGGCTGGCTCGGTCAGTGGAGCATGCAGCTCTTGATCTCAGGGTTGTAAGTTCAAACCCCACATTGGGTGTAGAGATTACTTAAAAATAAAATCTTAATTTTTTTTTTTTTATAGGTAGAGTTAGAACTAAGAACTTGGTCTCACATCATGCTCTGCTCATGGGACTTAGAAAGTCTTCCCTTACTTCTTGGTTATCACCGTTAGACCTCCCTTCTCTGAGCTGTGCAGCACTCATGACTCTCTGCCCCTGAGCTTGCTCTTAAGAGGTGAAACAACCTAAAATTCCTTGGAAAGGGAGCAGCTTCTTTTATTCAAAGACTCCTTTCCCCAGAATGCATATTCTCCTAGAGAAGACCCACTGGTGGATTTTCCTTTTCCTTCCCCACATCTTGTTTCCTCTTGGGCAGGGAGGGAGCAGGCTTTTTAAACAGGAGGCCCAGAGTTCATTCTAATTGAGGATCAACAGAGGCCAAGATTATACCCTGCCCGAGTGCCTAGTATTACCTGCTGTGGTGTTTCTACTGTGACCTTGGGCTGGACATCTCTCTCTTATCTGTACAACACTCAGTGCTCGTTCTGTGATTTTTAGGAAGCAGAGCCCCGGATGTGGACGTATGTCTATCCTGCCAAGTACTCGGACATTAAGTCAGAGGATGAGCGGTGGAAAGAGGAGCGGGACCGCAAATTGAAGGAAGAAAGGAGTCGGAGTAAGGACTCTGTGTCCAAGGAGGATGGGAAGGAAAGCACAAGTAGTGACTGCAAGCTGCCCACATCTGAGGAATCCCGCCTCGGGAGCAAGGAGCCCCGACCAAGTGTCCATGTGCCTGTGTCCTCCCCCCTCACCCAGCACCAGTCCTACATCCCTTACATGCACGGCTACTCCTACAGCCAGTCCTATGACCCCAACCACCCGAGCTACCGGGGCATGCCTGCTGTGATGATGCAGAACTACCCAGGTATGGCCCTCACCTTCCCCCTTGGGCTCCATTAACCGGGAAGGGAAATGAAGCACAGATTTCAGAGCCAGAGTTTTCTTGCGCAGCTCTCAGGCTTATTGAGGCGCGGATAGATGACTGCCCTGTTTTGAATGTGACATTCTGTGAGCGGTCAGTGTAGCCCCGAGCTCCTTGAAGGACCCCTGACTACAGTGTGTGGGACCCCCTCTCCCTCACTTACTCCAGCTAGTCTTGCCTCTGTAGTCGGTTTTCCTGGATGACTGAAGGCAAAACTCTCTCTTTACCACTGCCATCTTCCCTCAGCTGGGATTTTTTTGAACACATACTCGACATTTTGCAATGGGTTAGGCACTTTGGGGAATACAAAAGAAACAGAGAAGGCTAGTTCCCTCTTAAGGAGCTTACAACTTAGTTGTAGCAGGAGAGACACATGGAACAAATACAGTTCAAACCAGGACAATGCATGTATTCATTTACAAGATCATGTTCAGCTGGAAGGTTGGAAGACAGTGGGACAGGGGAAGAGCTGTTTGAAATCAGAGTGGAGGAAAGTCCAGTAGAAAACTCGTTCAGCTTGGGAAAGATAAGCTCTTGACACTGGCATCTATGAATTCTTGGGGAGGGGTACAAAGTAGGGGCATAAGTGTTTTTTAACTTGTTACAAGACAGTGTTCCTGTTCAACTGCAGTCACTGGTTTCTGTTGTCCAGAGAGCCACGTGGGATGCTTCTGGGGCAGAAGAGCACTCCTTTCACCCCTCAGAGCTCCCACCTCCCTATCGGAGAACAGTCTAGTCTTGATAGCCTGGTCGAACATTGTAAGGCAAATTCTAAATAGCACAAGTAAGCTTTTCAAAGAGATAGGAAATTGTCTCACCCTGTGGTGTTCCTTTCTCCCCATCCTTCCATATAAAAATAACACTTCCCTTGACGAGTGCCTGCTGTGGGCCAGACACTGCACCGTACTCGGTGATTTATGTACATTATCTCAATTAATCTTCCTTATGGAATAGTATTAGTACCTTCCTTTTGGTGGGAAAGAAACTAAAGCTCGCAAGGGTTGTTAATTTGCTCAAGGCTACCCTGCTGGTAAGTCTTGAGAAGTAGATTTGAACCCAAGGTCATCTGACTCCAAATCCTCTCACCTCTCCAAGGTGAATCTCTGAGGCTGTGGCTCTAGAGAAGTTGATTCCCCAGAAGTTGAGGGCCATGTCCCTAATATCCCTTAGCTAGTTGCACCTCTAGCACTCAGTTAAAGAAAGGACAAACTAATAGTTTCGACCTGAAGACACCATGGTGGTTCGGTCTCCGTTCAGTCTCCGTCTGTGCCTAGAAAAGCTGATGCCCACCTAACCAAGCTCACTAAAACAGAGTTTCTTCCACTTCTCTCACCTCTTTTGACTGCTTTATTTCTCCTTCCCCCAGGTTCTTACCTACCTTCCAGCTACTCTTTCTCCCCATATGGCAGCAAGGTCTCAGGGGGTGAAGATGCCGACAAGGCACGAGCCAGCCCCAGCGTCAGTTGTAAATCCAGCTCAGAGTCCAAAGCTCTGGACATCCTACAGCAGCATGCCAGTCACTACAAGAGCAAGTCTCCCACGGTAAGTGGCACTGGCTGCTACGAAAACCCAGATCCAGGGTCTGGAACCAGAAGGTGGGCAGGCAAGTTCAGGTCTAAACTACAGTGAGGCCTGAGTTGGCATTGGCTTCACCAGGCATCTCCACAATTCTTAGGTGCCCCACGTTTGTAAAGAGTCATAATGTGGACCTGGAGCATCTTGCTATCGTGTGTGTGTGTGTGTCTCACGATAGTGCTTTTGTGTCTGCTTTTTTCCAGATAACTGATAAAACGTCTCAGGAGAGAGATCGGGGAGGTTGTGGGGTGGTTGGGGGCGGTGGCAGCTGTGGCAGCGTCGGGGGGGCAGGAGGGGGTGAGAGGAGTGTAGACCGGCCCCGCACCTCCCCTTCTCAGCGCCTGATGTCCACACACCACCACCACCACCATCTGGGGTACTCGTTGCTCCCGGCACAGTACAACTTACCCTACGCAGCAGGTAAGCCTCCTTCCCCAGCTCTCCTTTTTGACTTCATCCCAGTAGCATAGTAGCATTGCCCACAGCAAGGGACCCCCAGCAAGAATCCTTTTTTTTTTTTTTTCTTGTTGAGCTTCTACTCTGTCCAGGATCTTAACCCCCTGCAGACAGTCATTAAAGCATATGCCACTTATTTCCTCCCCTGGAGCTTAGGGATTCTCAAAGTGCTCTGGAGAATTGGCTTTGATATTCAGAAGAATAAGGACCACGTATTCCCATAGCCAAAGAGAAACAAGCAGCTGAAAAATAGGGCCTTGCTATGTATACTATCCACAGCCACTATATCTGGCCAAGTATCAGATTTTTTTTTTTCTCTCAGCACCCCAAAACTCAGTGGAGCCAGGAATTTAAGGAGACACTCCTCCCTCCCATGAGCCACCAAGCTGATAAAGAGAAAGTGTTTAATCAGAGGGTTCTGAGAGGGTTACACTGAACATGTCCTCCTCCTCACTCAGGGCTTTCTTCTACGGCCATTGTTGCCAGCCAGCAAGGCTCAACTCCCTCACTCTACCCACCCCCACGGAGGTGAGAATGGTAAGTCACTTTTCAATTTGGGACAACACATAGAGCAGGGATGGTTGATTGCTGCATCACAGAACCCCTGTGGAGACTGGATGAGGGAAAGCTGTGTGGGGTCAGTGGTCTGGAAATGGTGGAACCCTGGCCAAGCCTCTTGTATGGGTCTCCCAGTCTCCGGTTCAACTGCGTCCATGTGACAAGAGCTGTCCTACGCTGGCCTCCCCTGCAGTTCGTTTTGTCGGAGCGCCACCTGGTGGTTGTTATACCCGCAGGCTGAGTGCCTGGTTCTCTGTCCGTGTTTCCCTTGCAGAACACCAAGTGCCCGGATAAAGTCAGCTTCACGGGCCCGGACTGGCTCACCCAAGGAGGTGCTGGAGGTGCCATGTAAACATCAGTTAAATGGTGTTGATCATCCTGTTTGCCGTTCCTACCATGACCGAAGGCAGACCCTTGGCCATCTCACCTCCACCAGATCCCCGGACTCCCTGACCCACCCTCTTCCTCAGGAGCTGGAGAGCTGGTACTTAGCAAAAATATTTATTCTCTGGCCACAGTCGTGACTGTCGTGGCCCCTGTGGAGATGAAGGCATGGGGAGCAACCAGGGGAACATGGCCTCAGCCCAGAGAAGTCACTGCTCTGTTCCCCAAGACCCTGGCCTGCTGCCGGAGCAGTGCCAACACCTGTCACCCTTGCCCCCAGGGAGGGACTCCCAAGCACTGGGTAAGGTCTGAGGACAGCACAGCAGCCGTACCCCTCTCACCGTCATTACCACAACCACCAGATTCCTGCATCTCCCCAGCAGTTTGGGCCCTGGGAACTGGCAGCATGTGGAGGAATTAGAATCTCAGGAAAGAAATTGGGGGCTGTTTTCTCTGTACTTGTGAAAACAAGGTCTTCAGACATGAAGACTACTCCCCTCCCGCGTGAGCACATATACATGCTCAGAGCCTAGCCTGGAAAGGAAGACCAAGGCATTTGTCCCACCGTGGCCTTGGGCTGCCCGTCAGGCAGAGAGCCAGCGTCCCAACACCAGCACAGGGCTCCCCGGGGACACTGGGAGTAAGCTGGAGCTGGAGCATGAATGGAGTGTTGTGAAGTAGAACCTGCATCCCCACTAAGTCCTGCTGCTTCTTAGCCCCCAACTCCTTGCCCTTGTCTCTTTCCTCCTGACCCCTTGCTGCCTTTCCCAGGGGGATCCCCATGCTGATCGCTCCTTTTCTTTTCCACTGCTTGGCTCTTAAGACTCAGGCAGGTAAAATAGTATGCCCCCCAACATGGGGAGCTTTGGAGTCTGCCAGGTAACCTTAGGGCAAGGCCCAGGAGGCGGGCCCTGGGAGCACCCAGCAGTTTTTAGAGATGTCCTGTCCATTCAGCCAGCTGAGTATCCTCCTCATTTAGGGCCACAAATATAGACAGCCCAATTGTTCTGTATACAAGTACATGATTTTATACAGCTCAATCTATAACCCCCTGTGTGCCAATATAAGCTGTGTTTCTTTGTAACACACGTTTTTGTTTTAGGGGCCACTGGCCATGGGAAGATAGGTGTTCCGTAGACCCTGGGATAACACATCCAAGCCATTATTCCTCAGAACCCCCGAGTGTACTCAGTGGAGCTGTGCAATGAGGCAGCAGACATTTCTCTGCTCTCCTTAGAAATGCAGCCTACCAGTCCAGCTTCAGGCTCTTTGCCCTGGGAAAGTGACGATGATTTGCTAGCTTTATTGGAGTCACTTATTCCCCAAGGTATGGGGAGCTTTAGCTCTTATTTTGCTTTTGAGGTAGCGTCCCTTTGTTCTCCTTGGCTATCTTTCCTTGACTTTCTGGATTGAGAAAGACTGACACACACCAGCTTAGGCTCGAGAAGGGTATTTGTGACCAGAGTGCCAAAGTGACCGTTTAAGAGCAAGGACTCGGCTCTGACCTGGTTTGGGGCATGGAGGTGGCGGATAGTAAGCACAATGCCCAGCAGAGGCTGCTCTCCAAGAACCCTGGACCCCTACTCTGAATGGCTTGGGGTCATTTGCCCAAGAGGAGCCTCTCTGATCTATACACCTTCCCTCTGGGTTTTCATGTCATTGTTATTCGAGTTCTGAGCCCTCTCCCCAAAACCCGCTGTTTTAGACCACTTAGCAGGCCCCCAAGCAGCCTCCCTTGCCCACATCATTCCCTCTGCCTCCTGCGACCCCAGACTTCCCATTCCATGGAAGTAGTTGGTTTGGACGCCTTCACCCCCGCCTAACCTGAGTCACCCCCACCAGGGGGATGACTGAGTTTCAGCCTGATGATGCCCTGCCAGGCTCCTGTGGGGTGGAGCCGAGGGCCCATCTCTGTTCCTGTTTGTTTTTAAATATTGTTGTGTGTTTTGTATCTGTGGCGCTGGCTCACAGCGTGCTCTGTACATACTGTAAAGAAGCCTTTGGAGTAATTTTCTTTCCCGTTGGGCAGGCCTGGCCCCACATTCCTGCCCTTTCCACTTTGTTCTGTGACACAGAGAAGAGGAACTTCTGTATTAGCAGGGCAGTCTTGGGTTCTGCAGAAGGGGACAGCTTTTTCTTTTCCTTAAAAACCATTTGGCTCTCTGCTCCTTACACCCAAGTCTCTGTAGAAGAGTAGGCGCTGAGCTGCCCAGAGGAGCAGGTGAAAGCAGCAAGGGCGGACTAGCACTGCCTCTGCCCGGTCCCTGCTCCTCACCCGGCCCTGTCTTCCCTCCCTGAAACAACACGAAGCAGCGGCCGGTCCTCGCCCAATGCCGAGGGAACGATCGGCTCTCCACCCCCTGCCGCCCTGTATGGGGAGGCGGCCCCCGGGTGGGGGGTACCCATCTCAGAGAGATGAGAGCCTCCCCAAGGGTCCCACCCCATGGGCAAAGGCTGGCAAAGTGTGCTGCTAAGGGCCACGACCCCCGGACCAAGGCTCACTGTGAGCCACCCCTGCCCAGGCCTCTTCCAAGAACTCGCTCGTTGGGGCTCCACACGAGAAGCTAGAGGGCAGGAGCCTCACCCCCAGCCAGGACGGCCAAGGCTTGGAGAGCTGCTCTTTAGGGCTCACATCTGCCTCTTCATCCCCCCCTCCCCTGCCTGTACGTGTACGTATACGTGTACGTGTATGAAGCTCCCTTCTCTTACCTCATCCCCTCCACGTGTCCCCAGGTCGAAAGACCACATGCAGAAGGGTTAACAGGGCACCCCATGAAATGAAACGGTGATTCTTGAATCTTCTCTCCAGGCTCCAAGGCGAGGGTGAGAGGATGTGGCTTGGGGGTTGGGAGGGGGAGACTATAGAAGGGCTAGAGTTATTGTACACGGGCTTTGAGGTCACCCACGTCGCTTATTATACTATGTACCCTGTCACCATCCCAGTGTCTACTCTCCTGCCCCTGTGATTCAACTGGGCAGCTAGTTGGCCCCATAATTCCGGGCCTTTGTCATTTGTTTTACTACTAGGGCATCCCAGGAAGCTTTCCAATGATCCTCTGCCATGGGCCCCTCCTGGGATCAAGCCCCTCCCAGGCCCCGCCCCCCAGCCCCTCTTGCCCCAGCCCACCCGCTTGCCTTGGTGCTCAGCCCCCCCCCATTGGGAGCAGGTTGGGGCGAGCTGGAGGCCCGGGCTGGAGGGGCAGTGTTGCTGTTCATAGCTTTTGTTCCATTGGCGTTGCTCTGTTGGATTTAATTTCAGTCTTCCTGATTCTTCCCTTCTGTAAAGTGTACATTACCAAGTTCCTTGTTTTTTATATATATATATATAAATATATATATATACAAACTGTACTCTTTTTGCCTTTGTACATTCAGGCAAGAAGAGAAAATAAATCTTTTTAAGAGACAATCACAAATCTGTGAGGGCTGCTGGTTATTTCTCCTGGAGTTTGCTGCTGAGCTGCCTCCTCCTCCCTCCCCACTTTTCTGTTTTCCCTCAGCTTTCCTGATTTTCCTGGTCCTGCTCCATAAGCGTCCTCAACTCCACCTTCCCTGGCTGATGGCCAACTGCTGAATCCAGTGTCCAGACTACCTGCCCTGCAGTGTTCTCCGGCTTGGCCACTGGCTTAGCCAGGGGCTTAATCCCGTGCCCTGGCCTCTCCTGTCTTCCCCCTTAGATCCCATTCACCAAAGTGGCTTTGGACCCCTCGGTACCTGGGACCTGTCTCCCGGAGGCCCCGGCCTTGGACACTCAGTTGTGAAACTATGCACCTAGGAGCTCTCCACTTGAGAGTTTTGCACTATTTAAACCCCCCTGGGAGTTAGAACAGATGGTTTTTAGGAATGAGTGCAAAACTGTCTCCTAACACTCCCCTCCCAGATTCCAGCCTCCGGAGTGCTCTGATCCAGAGCCCAGAGAATCATTCCTAGCTGGTAGACTCCTATGGCTACCCCATCAGAATAAGGGCTAAGGGTTTAGGAGTCAAGAGCATTTGGTCAGAATTTTAAAGGGTGGTACATTCTGACACACAGCCCAACCAAACCATTGTTCTGTCTCTTGAACTTTATCTTTTTCCTCTGATCTCCTGCTCCCCCTTTTTTCCCCTTTCTCTACTTCCTTTTAATTGGCTTTGAAATTGAAGTATATTTTTAAATTATTTGTTGTATTTATTAAATAAAGTTTGTAATATCCCTGTTCTTAAATTTAGACTTAGTTTGCCTTTCACATATCCTCCCTATCCATCAACCCCTCAAAATATACCTTCTAAGTTATTTTTTTAATTGGAGTGCAACTTTTGGGTACCAGATTTCTTTCCTGCCAGCAGTCTTATCTGGCAAAATTTTTTTTTTTGAAAGGGTTTCCAATTTTCTGCCCTTCTACCTCTAGCTGTATTGAAGGGGATCTACCAACAGATGGCGGCAGAACCTCAGGCGTGTTTCCTGTCCCCTCTGCTTGTTTGAAAGACTAGTAAAGGACTGCATTTTGTCTTGGTTCTTTATCCCAGTCTTGTAGATTCTCTCTTGAGTTTACCATGATCCTAAACTGCCTGCATTAACTTGGCCATTGTCCACATTCACTGGACCTCTACTGCAGGTGTCTCACAGTAGTGACCATTTTCCAGTCCCTGCCTTCATGCTGCCTCTAGGGGTTAGCTCCTCAGTGGAGGACATCTTCGAGTCCTTCCTGTTCCAGCTTAACGTCTAGGCACATTCTAATACTGTGCAAGCTGTACATGTTACAGTCACTTTTAAAAACCTGGCCCGCTGTGACAGGTCCAAGGTTAGTAACATGGCGTGGTGTGAAAACTCAAGCTCCACATAGGACACTGTGAAAATGGGCCAAAGACTCAGAAAAACTTAGGATAGCCACAGCTATTGATTATTCCAAAGTAGATCATTCCAAAGCTGTAGGAAGAACCACCTGCCCAGCACTTGGGAAAACAGAAGCAAAAGGGAAAAAAATGCTATTGTAAGCATTTAATTAACAAATTAAAAAGAATTTAAGGGGCTATCTGGAGTTCAAGCCCCATGTTGGGTGTGGAGCCTCGTTTAGGGGGGGAAAAAAAAAAAGAATTCTAGCTCCCTACAGTGCCCCTGAAAACTTACCAGTCGGGCTGGTGGTGCAAGGAGAATGGCAGCCACACACACCGTCCTAGGGAAGGTGTAGGCTGCTTCCTTCAAACACCTCCAAGAATGAGAATGTCAGGCAGCTCCATGCAAAAGTCAGAACTCAGTTTCAGGACCCAGCCTTCTACACAAAAGGAAACACTGAGAACAGCTTGGATCCTGGGTAGAGCCTCTTATTTTGGATGAAGCTGATGTGTACATACCTCTCTTAGCGGGTACTGGCAGTTTGTCCCAGACTCCTAGCAACCGTGTTTTGCAGTGTAATGTGGCCCCAGAGGCTTCAGCCGGTTTATCTGTCCTGATGCACTGCAGCTTTTTTCCTGAGAAGCATTTATCACACCCCTGCTATGTTAGGCTCTAGACTCAAAAGAGTAGTGGTAGAAAGCCGGTCCTGGTACAGGAATGAAAAATAGACCAACCACAACTTTAAATCAGTTTATTGACACAGTAACACAACACACTTGCCTCCCTGACACCCCCACCCCCCTCTCACCCAATCTAGATCTCTCCCCCTTCCTCCCCCCTTAGAACAAGCTGTTCAGTGAAAACAGAAAAGGGCAGGCCACTTCCATACCCTCAGTCCCACCCCTAAGCCCTGTGGGGCAGGGGCTCAGACACTACTCAGAACCTGTTGAGAGAGAGAGAGAGGAGGGGCAGTCAGCACTATACTCAGCCAGGCAGAGGCATCCAGTCCCTAAGAGCAGATTCCCACACGATCCCCAGGCCCTGAGTTGCTATTCCTCTTCCTCTCCGCTCTTTGTGACCCTGGAAAGGAGACACCTTGGGGCCTGGGCCTGCAGCCAGGAGCAAGAACTGGCTGTGATTTGAGAATTGGGGAGTTTGGCTAGTGTTTTAAGGCCCAGGCACCCCAAAGAAAGCCCTGGTGGTGGGAGTGAACTTCAATGCCCCCATTTAAAATGCACTGATAACATTAAACAGATTAAGCCAGCTTAACCAAATGCCAGAATAACACTAAGCTGTAAAGGAGGAGGGGGCCAGACCTGGTTTCTCCAGGCCAGACACAAATGCACACACAGGAGTCCAGGTGGAGTGTCAAAAAACAAGGACAGCCCAGGGGCCAAAAAGCCTATACTCAGGAGTCCCTGGGTTGAAAGGAAGCAAGGAAAGAAAATACACAAGTCTTAAAAACCAAAAAAGAAAGCCCAACAGCAGGGGAACCTGAGCCTGACAGTGCTGCCCCCCAGCCCTCCAGGCCTTGCCCCTGGACCCAGACAGTCCCTCCCCCTCTAGGCAATGTCCTCCCCTAGGCTAGACAGAGCACATCACACAGCGCAGTTTAAAAAGCTTCTAATGCCAGTTCATAAACATCTTCATTTACTATTGGTGATTACATGTGAATAATATGTTTACACTGTTCTTTAGGGAAAACAATTTCAACAAGTCAACCCCGAGAACACAACAGGCAACCCTCACCCTGAGCCCCTCAGCGTCCTTCCCTAGACAGCAAGGAGCCCCTTCCTCTGCCCCAGGGCTGCCCAACTTCCCCTCTTCCCCCACTGCGGCTCTTGGGCAAAGCATCCTCTATGACCATTAGTCCTCGTCGGACAAGCTCTGGTCCAGGGGGTAAACCATGAACATCACATCTGGCCGAGAGGGAACACAGGGGTGGCCTGGACGCACAATCTCAAAGCCCAAGAAGCTGAAGGTCTTCAGGAGTGGAGCTGCAGAAGAGTGTAAAAAGGATTCTGATAAACACAAGGGTAGGCTCCAATCAAGGGAAAACAAAAAACCAAGATGGAATAAATAAGCTCGAGGCCTTTACTAAAGACCCTTCAGGCACTCCCCCCTCTTGTGATTTCCCAGGGTTTATATGGCAAATTCAAGAGCCCTACTTCACGGAACACAGAGCCCCCTTTCCCCCCACTACTTCCCCACTGTCTGGGCAGTAGGTCTCAGGCTACTTTGATTCCTCACCTCTGTCTTCCCGGCCCTTCCTGAAGCAGATGAAGACGTAGTTCACTTTCATCTTCTCCTCAGCAAACTCTAGCAGTGCTAACAATCTGCCAGAAGCAAAGAAAACAACTCAGGCCTACCACCACCTCTCTAGACTTTCCACCCACCCAACCCTCCCTCAAAAAAGCCTTCTCTGAGGCTTACAGCCAGCAATATAAATAGGGAACCTCCAAGGAGAGGTTTCCTATTTCAAGAGCCTGGAGTTCAGAAAAAAGCCACAATCTCAAGAGAAAAATGTTACTGTATTCTCTCTTCCTGGAATAAGGGTTCTTCATCTGAAATTAATACTAACCAACTTCACTAATGCAGTTCACAAGATAGTATGGGGCCTAGGAAGAGAACCTGGTTTTTCAGTGGTCTTCCAAAGTTGCCAAGTTTGAGAACCACAGCCACTGGGACACTCTCTGGGCCCTAACACTGCCTAAAAGGATTTCCTCAAGAGAAAAGAGCAACTCAAGAGAACTCCGTCTTTAGGACTGTTTCTTACACACCTGGCTGTCTTGGAGGGCCTTGCCCAATCCAATGAAATCCCACTGTAGCTCAGAGCTTCCTGCCCTTTTGAACTGCATCACTGTTTGGTGGCTGAAGGGGGATTTGATGTCTGCTGAGAAGAGTGAACCATGGGGCAATTAAATGACAGTGATTTGGTTAATGTGATAATGATCTCCTTTAATTATAACCTACCGCAGGCCTGTTTTACTGGCTAAAAATAACCTGTTACGAACTGGTATCTGCTTGGGAAACCTAGAGCTAGGGAAGAAGGCAGACTCTCTGTTCATCTGTTGGCCCCAACAAGCATATGCCCTTCTCTGGAATGGGCCCTCCTTCCCCTTCCCCAGCACCTGCTCCTTACCCTTCTTTGCTCCCATCAGCTAATAATCCATCTGGGATTTCTACAAACAGGCTCTGGCTGGACAGGACTGCATCCCAGGAAGAGACTTTCACCTCGGTGACCTCATACTGGAAGTGGACAATGTGAGGTTTTCCATCGTTCACAGGGAGGTCCTGGGTCACAGTGAGCTTCTCGTCCTGGGAGGAAATCAGGTCAGAGGACCAGGTCACTGCTGCCCTGGCCACATCACAGGCTCCCTAACCTAGATGGTCCCGGGAGTCCTCTTGGGCCAATCTCAGGGTAGTATGGGATGAAGGACACACTGAAAATGCAGAGCCGTGTGCTGGCTAAATGGAGCCATTCATCACTCGTCAGGCACAAAGACAAGCTGATGACAGCTACAAGTCAGCATAACGGGAAGGGAAGTATTTACGAAGTGTCCACTAGATGCCAAGCACTGTGTAAGGTGCTTTCCCATTTTTCAAGCCACCAGAAGCATCTGAGGTAGTTATTAATACCCCCGTTTTAAATCTGAGATGCTAGGGGCTCAGAACAATTAAGCAACAGACCCGAATCTCCATAGCTAGTAAATGGTAGAGTTGATATTCAAACAAGGTCTCCCTGACTCTAAACCCATGTGTGTCCCCCGAACACCAAGCTCTTTCCCTTCTCTCTCTGAAAGAGAAACATTAGAAACAACGAGAATACATGTGAGGGCCTAGCTGGGGCCCAGCTCAACCAAAGCCTGCTTCCAGGTAGACTACAAGTCCATGTTGTCTCCCCTGTGCACAACCTCAAGAGGCCAGAACTCAGCCACCCTGCCACCCTTCAGTGCCAATCTTGGGGAGAAGCTAAGCCAACTTTTGGGCCTCAATCACAGGAGATTAAAGGGCAGCAAAGGACTGGCTGCCCCAGCCCAGATCATTCTTAGGGCAGATGGCCAGCATTCCCTAAAGCTCCTAGGATGTACCCTATGCTGCCAGAATGACACCTGATGGAGATGCAAAGCCCCTTCTCCTGTCCCCCCACCCCCACACTACCCGGCCCACCCCCAATCAGGCCAGTAAGGGATAGAAAATCAGAATGCCTGATAGTTGTGGAAAACTGCTCCTCCTGGCCCTTGGTATTTCTCAAGAGAAACTGAGGAATCACACCAAAGAGAGTTCTTGCACCCCTCCCATTCATCTGAGTCCTTCCCACTCAGGACCCTGAACGGGCACTGAAGTACTGACCACCAAGCTAAGAAGATGGCAGTGTTGGCTTGCTGCCGATCTCCTCCTAGCACTTCCCAAAACCACAGAGCAGCCTCATTTGAAAGAGTCCTGCCCAATTCCCCTACCGGCCTGGCCTAAGAGAAGACTCAAGAAGGCAATTACTACCCCTTAAGCAGCAGCTGAGTGGAATCTTCCGACAGCTCTGCTCCAAGCCTTCCACCCCAGAGTCCTCCTTACCTTATATATTAGAGCTGAGAGAGAAGGATCCCTGCCGCCCCCTCGCCCACCGGGGATCTTCGACAGTGGGTGAGGGGCATCAGGAGCACCACAGAGGCCCCGGAACAATGTGCCTGCAGCACTGGAGCTGGGGACAGTTACTCAAAGGCAAAATACTACTGCAAAAGAGAAGTTGAGACAGTAAACACCAAGACTTACAAATTTAACACATCCCACTCCAACCTCTGCCCTGGCTCTCCCGAGACAAGTGTTCTAAAGCTACACCACTGCCCCCCCAATCCTTTCAGCTTCCAGATCTACTTCTGTGCTCTTCAAGCGCACCCACCACCCTGCAGAAAGCAGAGGGAGCCCAGCTGGACATATCTGACCCGAGGAACACCTGCTCGACATCAAACAAATCTGTGTGACACTGGCAAGCCCTGAGAGGAACCAGATGCTGGCGTGCCTTCAAGGCCTTAAGCACCCTGCCCCCCAGCCCTCTTCCTTACTCTAACAGCACATCAACAACCTCTGTGGCAATCTCAAAACCTACACGGTCACTTCTGGCTGGAGAGGTATATGGGCCTCAAAAGAGATCACATGGGCTGGGTACCATGTCCTTGAGGAACTCCCACGGCCACTCTTCCAATGATGGCTTCCTCCCCAATCTAAACAAAAGACCTAAACAAGAAATCAATAACCCAAATCTCTTCAGGGTCAAGAACTGAATTAAATCCAGGGATCTGGCTCTCAGAGAAGAGGTGCACTACAGTACAGAGTATAATGGTCTGAGTTTGTCCCTGGTATGCCACCAAATGTTGGGCTTCCTTGCTAGAATCTGACCTGGGCACGGGAGTTTAGGTAATACTGATGTGATCAGAATGGACACTGAGGCGCTTGTTTATCAGGGAGAAGGAATAATTGCTAAGAACTGAGTAAGGAAGCCAATAAGCAGATGGATTATAGAGGGTGAGAGGCTCCTGAAGGAACTCCCTGTCACCTCCAGGTGTGTGCCCTTACTGCCACCATGATATTCAGGTGGACCCACCAGGGCTCCAAATCTGCTCCACTGCCTTCTTTGAACCTGATTTAGTGGTTCCTTAGGCTGAGCTGTAGCTCACTTCACAGGCCAACAGCAAGTGAAGCAGGGAAAGAAGTAGTGGTGCACATGCACCACGAGTCGGCAATAGGTCTGTCCCATGACCCCACCACCCCAGCCTCCAGGCAGCTGGAATGCGATGGATAAGGTACGGGAGGACACTGCAGGGTTGTGCTAGAGCCAGCTCACACGACTGTGCCCATATCTTCCCAACTGTGTGTTTAATGACATCACATTGGTAGCTTACACAGGCCACAGGGGGAAAATTTACACCACAGAAATCAGCAAATGACATAAATCACGGCTTTTTTTTTTTTCCTGAAAGCCAGTTGTAGTAAGATGCAAGGCACCATTCTTCACACATTTTGCTTTATGTGGCATGGCATGCCAGATTTGAGTTCTTCACTTGGGCTCACAGTGATAAAACTGAACTCACATCTAACATGGCAATGGTACAATAACCAAAGGGGCATCCAACTAAGATCCTCAGTATGAAGAGACCTGTGTGAGCATTCCAGCTGAGACAGGAAGTCCAAACCCATCAATGCTCTAGCTTGGCTCCTCTTTCTCTCAAGGATTTCAACCAGGGGCCTGAAATTACACTTAGAAATTTCATTGCAGGGCGCCTGGGTGGCTCAGTCAGTTAAGCATCCGACTTTTGATTTCAGCTTAGGTCATGATCTCAGGGTCCTGAGCTCAAGCCCCGTGTTGGGTTCCACGCTCAGAGGCGAGTCTGCCCAAGATTCTCTCCCTCTGCCCCGCCCATGGCTCACGCTCATGCACACACACTCTCTCAAATAAATAAAATAAATCCTTAAAAAAAAAAAATCTCACTGGGAGATGGGAGTTCCCAGGGCAGTGTCGGTGGGCTGGCACAGCATCGATACCTGCGGGTAAAAAACACATGCACCACCTCCTGCCTCCTCTGGAAGGCCTCAGGCCATCCTCATCTCCCCCGCTCTTAGCCTCACCAACACAAACCAGCAGAAGGGGCATGACTGATGACTCTGTTGTTTTCAAGGAGGAATTTATTTTCTACTAGGGACAATAAACTATTATCATCCCCCCGTTCCAGTGTGTTAAGGGACAGAATAATAGTGTCTGGGCCAGAAACAATTAAGACAAGGCGGGCTTCCATAAGCAAAGGTGTATATACACCCCCCCCACACACACACACACGGTATGGTTCTGTTCCCATTCCCTAGTGACAACTATGAGCCTCCGTTGAGGTTCTTGCAAACACCAGGAATGCTGGGCCACTGAAGAAACCTGGCTTGCAATGTATTGGTCAGTGGAGCTACCCAAGAACTAGGCAGACTTCTCCTCTGGGGTAGACGGATGAGATATAGCCCTTGTATACCAGAATTGCATGGGTTCACAAAACCACCAGATCCCCAAGGCCCTTGCAGTTTAGAATTCTAGTGCTAACCTCAGACTCCTACTTCCAAGGAAATTATTCTTCCCTAGTCTTTGGATGAAAGCTACCTTCCACCTGATGGGCATTCCAACCACCATCTTCATTCTGAGCTAATTTTTACTTGCAAATAGCAGAAGCAATGGGGCCAACCTACTGGAAAAATCAGAGTAAGGTGGATTTTCCTTCTTTTAGATCCAGAATCTCCTTTGTCTGCCTAGAAATAATCCCTAGGGCCTGGCCCCGTGTCCAGCACTAACCTATGTGCTCACTCCTCTTGAAGTAAGTGCAAGAAGTTTATTCCATGGTAACAAATCATTTATTTCCCTACTCTTATACACAAGGATCCTGGAAACTCCTCCTCCTCCTCCCAACAAAGTCTGCACAAGAGCAAGTGTGTGAGTGAGAGTGGAAGGGTGTTTTGGGTCCCACCCTAGGATCCATTTCCAGTTCCCTAAGAGAAACAGCTAGGGTTTAGGATAAACTCAGTAGACTGGAGATCCCAATCAACAATTATCTTCATCGTCCATCATAATGGATCTGCTTTTCATTATTTGCTGTGAATGGCAAATTGCTTCTCTTTCAAAAAACCTGTCATTTCTGAAGTGAGGACAGGGAGATGGGTACATATGTGGTGGTTAAAGAAATTAAGGGGCATGAACAGTAATCAGGCAAGGAAAATAAATACAAGGCACCTTGGCACTATTTGTAGATGACATGCTACTATATAAACCTCAACAGCTCCACCAAAAACCTATGAGGAGAAATCAATTTTGTAAGGTTGTAGAATACAAAATCAATTTATAAAAATCTGTTACATTTATATACACTAACAACAAACTACCAGAAGGAGAAATTAAGAAAACAATCCCATTTACAATTCCATTATAAAAAAAAATAAAGAATACTTAGGACTACATTGAACCAAGGAAGTAAAAAAAACCGGTACTCTGGAAACTGTAAGACACTGATGAAAGAAACTAAAGATACAAATGCAAAGATATGCCATGACACGAACGGGAAGACTACTGTTACGTCCACACCACCCAAAGCAATCTAAAGACTTCAGTGCAATCCCTATCAAAATACCAATGGCATCTTTCACAGAACTAGAACAAATAATCCTGAAGTTTGTATGGTGCCACAAAAGAGCCCAAATAGCCAAAGCAATCTTGAGAAACATCAAAGCTGAAGGTATCACCCTCTCGGATTTTAAAGTATACTACAAAGTTAAAGAATCCAAACAGTATGGCATTGGCACAGACACACAGATAAATGGAATATAATAGAGCCTAGAAATAAAACCATACACGTTCCATTAACCCACGACAAAGGAGGAAAGAATATTCAATGGGGAAAAGACAGTCTCTTCAAAAAATGGTGCTGGGATGGGGCGCCTGGGTGGCTCAGTCGTTAAACGTCTGCCTTCAGCTCAGGTCATGATCCCAGGGTCCTGGGATCGAGCCCCGCACTGGGCTCCCTGCTCAGTGGGAGGCCTGCTTCTCCCTCTCCCACTCCCCCTGCTTGTGTTCCCTCTCTCGCTGTCTCTGTCAAATAAATAATCTTAAAAAAAGAAAAGAAAAAGGAAGGAAACAGCAAGTGTTAGGGAGGATGTGGAGAAAAAGGAACCCTTGTACTCTATTGGTGGGAAGGCAAACTGGTGCAGCCGCTGTGGAAAACAGTATGGAGGTTCCTCAAACAATTAAAAATAGAACTACCATATGATCCAGCAATTCCACTTTTAGGTATTTATCTGAAAAAAATGAGAACACTTTAAAGAAAATATACACACCCTTATGTTCATCACAGCAGTAATTATGATAGCCAAGATACAGAAGCAACTTAACTGTCCATCAATATATGAATGGATAAGAATGTGGTGTATATATACACAATGGTATACTACTCGGCCATAAAAAAGAACGAAATCTTGCCATTTGTGAGAACTATGGATAAACCTAAAGGGCACTATGCTAAGCGAAATAAGTCAGAGGAAGATGAATACTTTATGATTTCACTTATGTGTGGAATCTAAAGGAACAAAACAAACAAAACAGAAACAGACTTACAGATAGAGAACAAACTGATGGTTGCCAGAGGATGAAATAGGTGAAAAGGATTGAGGTACAATCCTCCATTTACAAAATAATAAGACATGTAATGCAGGACACAGGAAATATAATCAATATCATAACAACTCTGTATGATGACACATGGTACCCTTTTGTAACGTATATAATTATTGAATCACACTATGTTGTATGCCTGAAATTAATACAACATAGTACGTCAGTTATTTTTTCAATTAAAGAAAGAAAGAACAGGGGCACCTGGCGGGCTCAGTCGGTAGAGCATGTGACTCTTGATCTCAGGATCGTGAGTTCGAGCCCTACACTGGGTGCAGAGATTACTTAAAAATAAAAATAAAAATAAAGGGCGCCTGGGTGGCTCAGTCGTTAAGCGTCTGCCTTCGGCTCAGGTCATGATCCCAGAGTCCTGGGATTGAGTCCCACATGGGGCTCCCTGCTCCGCGGGAAGCCTGCTTCTCCCTCTCCCACCCCTTCTGCTAGTGTTCCCTCTCTCGCTGTGTCTCTATCAAATAAATAAAATCTTTAAAAATAAAAAAATAAATAAAAAATAAAAATAAAGACTAGCCTTCTGTTCTTTTAGTCTTCAAAATGACATTCCGACAAAATATGCCACCAATCTCAATAGAGAACAGTGAATCTTGCAGGAACTTTTGCACAGTGAAAGTGGCTTCTTAACACAGGTCCTTCTGTCACAAGATCCAAACCAGATTCAGTTTCATTTTCAGTTCAGTCTTGTTTCTACTGGCTCCAATGCCCAGCTTTTTCTATTCCTCCTTAAATCCTGCTCACTCCACTGGGGGGCAGGCATGGTTTAATCTTTACCACAAAAAGATGATTTAAGCAGCTCAGTCTAAAGCCTGAAAAGATCAGGCTCATTAAGAAGCATCAAATGTATCAGACTGAACCCAAACATCCAGCTAGGCTGGTCTTGCTTTTGAAGAAAAAAAATATACCATGCTGGAAATGAAGGTGTCAAATATCCAAGTTAGTTCAGAAGAGAGATGGGAGATTAGAGCCTATCTGTTAGTGCCTCTTATTTTCTCAGTTGTTATCAGACATGCCCCTGGAAACACATCTCAGGACACATATGAATGCTACCGACATACCACATCCTCCTGCCTCTAATTCAAAGCATTCTGTGAAACTTGTCTGAAATGCCCTTAGCAAGTTATAATTTCATACACTGGCTACAGACAGGCAGTGTACGCAGCAGATGTATTCCTGGAGAATGTTGCTGGTAAATCAAATTTTTATAATTCAAATCCTATTTTTAAATCTCTACAATGCTTACTATTTAAAGGAAGTACCTTTAAATCTCTTGACAGAGTAAAGGATCTCCTGTTGAAGAATCACTTAGAGTTGACTTTATGTCAGTTTTGATTTTTATATTTAGTGTGATCAAAGCAGGCGACGGCCTGCTACACAGAGATTTAATATAATCCTGTGGCTAACAGCAACATCTAACAAATATGTGAATTCATATTCTCCCTGATATACTTTTGATCACATTTCACTTTAATAAAAGTGGCCTGAGCTTGCACCCTTTCTCTCTGGTTTCCATTACCTGTCAGGGGAGGGTCAGATGGCCTTGGTATTACCTACCTTGTGGTATCAAGTGAAAAGACATAAAACCACATTTCCAAGCATTCTACATTTATTCCCCTCTTTCACAACCTCTTCTGATCCATTCCTATCTCAGGCTCTACCTCAAAGAACACTCTCTAGGCCCAGACTTCCCTCACACGGGCTGCTTTTTACTTAAACTAGAAAGGTTTCTGATGACTAATCCCTATGCAAAGAGGGACCAATCCAGGGCTGCCACCACATTTAGCTAAGAACTAGGAAGAAAGGTAGGAGGTGATGGCCACCTCCAGTCTAGTGAGACCACTGAGGCTGACTTCCAGCTGCCAGTTCCCTTCCCATATGAGAAAGGGACCCTGGTCAGATGCCAGGCATAAGTCATTTCTCTAGGGCTGTTCTGTGTGCCAAAGGGAGTCTACTTGCTAAGCACAATTATGAAGAAAATGACATCACCACTCTGAATCACAGACTGAAAGCAAAACTGCGTTTTGGTTGATTCTCCACAAGAAACACACTTGTGGTGGCAGCTAGAATATCTGCCTCTGAGGTATGCTTATCTTATTACACAACTGATGTTGGTACATCTTCTGCCAAAGGTAGGCATAACCACATAGGCTACAGAGGTGGATGGATAGCAAGGTACTCTGCTTTAAAATTAGACCTTAATTTTACAATTTAAGTACCTTGATCTAGTTTATATAGTAAACTCATCATCCAGTTCCAGCTTCTCTTCCCAGGACAGAATGAGTTCATTGTTAATACAGTATCAAAGGCCTAGGAGATTTTCTTAAGGCTTATCTTATACAAAGCACTTTATTTTGCTGCTAACAGAAAACTACCTGTTTTGTTCACTTCAAGCAATAAAATTCTTGCTCACCGACTCGGCTATTTCTGGTTTATAGCGTTCAATTAGGCTTCACAGCCTTCTGAGTCATGGCACCAACTTGAATCAACACTGCATACTGTTTCAAAAAGGGATGAATTTTTTTTTTTCTAGAAATGCACATATGTAACATCCTCTACCCCACTCCTCAGTCCCCCTTTTTATATTTCTGAGCAGCTCTGAGGCTAAATTTGGATTTCTTGGCAGAGTGAGGAATTACTATTATTAGTCCACACTGCTTTCTGAAGCATACCTCCAATTTGGGGGGGATTCCCAACTGTACTAGGAGTCTGTCTCTCTCTGTGGAATGACCTTGAAGGTACATGGTAGGAAAACTTGCTCTCCCTACTATCCCACACCTGACAAGCCATAGTACCAATAAATAAGGAATAACCAAAACCGTATCTTTGGGGGGAAAGAAAGAGATTCCATTACCAGGGAACCATTCTGTGAAGATACTCAGGGTAGGTCTGATGTGCTCATGTGCTCTGTCCACCCCCAAGAGGAAACACCTGTAGAACCATAGGCTTCTCAAAGCCCATCAAAGATTGATTGTAATATGGATATAAATCCAGGGCAAGCTCTTCTCCACATAATGTATCGTCACAAGGTACTAAGCCGACCCTAGACAGAGACTGTCTTCCTGCCCCCGCAAACTCAGGGAGAGAAAGGCCATGAAGTTTGATTTCCTTGGATTTAAGCCTCATGTTGAAAAACCATAATAAAAGTGCTTATTCCTGTGTCTTCTTCCCTCCCCCACCATCAGGAATTTTGACAATCTGGAGGTACTAATCAGAACAAAACTGGAAAGGAAGAGCTTTGTTTTCAAAACATACTACCAGCTCCTCTGCAACTATTTCTTCCAGGAAACCAAGCCTCCACCTCTTGAGTATTTCACTGGAGCCAGGGAAGCTAGAGAGCCCATCCCCCACCCAATGAGAGCTACACTAGCCAGCTCGCCCTCCCCTCTGCGGATACAAAACACCAAGCACACAGACTGGGAAGAACATCCGGCGCTTATCGGAATCCGTAAGTTAGGGCTCTAACAGGATCCTTTTAGAAAGTTAGGGGCAGGCCAGAGGAGGCTGGGAAACATGTTATGGAAACAGGATTGCCATAACTCAAAGAAACCAGACACCCTGTACACACCACCCCACCCCCAGGCCAAAGTGGAGGAGCCTGATCCAAGGCCTTGCTCCTACCCAGGCCCCGGCAGGCCAGCTGGCTCCTCCCTCCACCTGCCTTTCATACAGCCAAGCCCCTCAAATTACCAACACACTAAGCAAGGGCCCTGGAGACAAGCAAGCCTGTTTTGCCACTTAGGACGCTGGAAGCAATCTTAAATCAAGCAAACCCAACCCCCTCTTTTTACATGGAAGCACACTAGCTAAGCCAGAACTAGAACTCAAGTCTCACAACGTCATGGTCAATGAAGACCCTTAAGTGTTGGTTCCAACTGCCTGCAAAAGACTTGGCACCAAACCAACTCAGTCCAGAAGACTCCAGAGAATGCCTGCTGAGACCACACCACCTTACAAACCCCACTGTGGAGACAAAAACATGTAACAGAAAAGAAAATCCATCTCATATACCCTTTTTGTGGATTTTCCTGTAGGTTTCTTTGCTTCCCTCCACCTCTGCACTTCATCCTGTCCTCTCTCATACCTACTGTCTTATCCTCATCACACGCAGCTTTACCACAAGCAACACCTTTGGCAACCAGCACCATCCAAGTATATATCCACGTGCACCTCCTCAGCTCCAGAGGGGCTGGGTAGAGAAGATGTAATGAAAGCAGGGACTGCAAAGGGACATGGACACTGACAGTCTCAGAAAAGGAAAACAGAATGCGCTTGTAGGTGAAGAAGCGTTGAGAGGTAGGGATAATGGGTCAAATACGACCATAACAAACCAGAAAACAAGGAGTGAATTTTCTTTCTGCATATAGGGAAGAAATGAAGGTGTGTGGGCTAGATAAGAGTCTGAGAATGAAAATGACTAATGGCTGAGAACGGAGTAACTCAAGGTAGGAGAACTTAAGAGGCTGTTGTGGGTATCCTGGGTATTTCTGGACAGTACCTGAGAAAGAAAGACTAAGAAAGCCCTGAAGGAAACAAAGCCCTTTTCAGTAGAGAAAGAGCTGACACTAAAGAAATATGATGGGAAAGGTCTTTGGTGGGGGAGGGGGGAGGGGAGAGAAGGCAGTGGTTCTTAGCCCTGACTGCACATTACAAAGAATTACCCAGGGCGCCTGGGTGGCTCAGTTGGTTAAGCGACTGCCTTCAGCTCAGGTCATGATCCTGGAGTCCCGGGATCGAGTCCCACATCGGGATCCCTGCTCAGCGTGGAGTCTGCTTCTCCCTCTGACCCTCTTCCCTCTTGTGCTGTCTTTCATTCTCTCTCTCTCTCTCAAATCTTTAAAAAAAAAAAATTACCCAGAGAGCTTTAAAAATATATACTAATAACCAGGCCCCACCCTAGGCCAATTACAACAGATCTTTCAAGGTGGGGTCCAGGTGATTGATTTTTCAAAGGTGCAGCCAAGGTTGAGAAACACTGAGATACAAGAAAAGCTAAAAACCCAGCTGGAATATTTAAGGATGGTGCTGCTAAAGGACTGGGAAATGGCAAGTCAGAGACCATCTTAAGGAGAATGGAGCCCAAGTTTGAGAGGAACCTTGAATGGCAGGTAGAGCCCCATTGGGGGGCAGAAAAAAGCAATAAGGAAGGATATGTTTGTAAAAGGAACTACAGACTAGCTCTGGACAGACCACGACACAATTTAAGGAGGATCTGCAGGGAACAGATCTGCTTGCAAAACAATGAGGCCCAAGTGTGGAGCAGAGGCCCTAAGGCCAAATCTGGGGACAAAGGGTCTGGGTGTGGAAAACTAAATGAGCTTCAGGCTTATTTTGGAAGGGACAGCAACAAGTCTAGGGGGAAAAATTAGGAAGAAAATTAGACCCAAATTGTAAATGAAGTCATTCTGATGTAGAAAAAGCAACTAGGGTTAAAAATTGTGAGGAATCAGGATTATGGAACAGTTTCACAGAGTCTGGGGCAGAAACACCAGATATGTCTGAAAAAGAGATGGATGACAAGAGCTGCCTTGGGAAGAAGAGAGGAGAGAGGAAAGCTGAGTGATCAATTCTGCCTAGTTTGGGCAGGGGAAATAAGTAGGAGGCAAGTTTAGAAAACTACTGGTGCTGTTTCAGAAAGACGTGCAGCCTTTCTCTCCAATTAATGGGGAAGACTGGGGTCAGGTTTTGAGGAAGGAAACTTGGAATGGCCCAGTATCCAGAGTAGGGGGCCTGATTTTTAGGCACTGGGAAAGAGAGCGAAGTACAGGGAGAGTAGGCCTTCAACAGAAGCAGCGTGGGCTGAGTTCTGAGATCTAATGATCTAAACATGGGATTCAATTAAGAAGGGAAAAATAAGAGTAAAGAGGAGTTCCAGCTGAGAGAAAGTGTTTAGAGGGTAGCGGTGTTCAGAAGAGTGTTGGGGGAACCCCACCAGGGGAATAGGATGGCAAACTGGAGTCAAGTCCAAAGTGAGAAATAAAAGGAAGAAGGTTGGGAGACAGGGAAAACGAGGCCTACCTGGGAAAGGGGTGTCGAGGGAGGGAAGATGGGAAAATTTGAAGGAATAAGGGAGGAAAGGGACGGCTGGGCATCACTGTAAAAACTATTAGGCCTGAGAAAACGGGGGAGGGGAAGGGGGAAGGGGGGAAGGGTAATGAGTCCAGCTGAGAGCAGAAGGTTGGAGCCTGACTGGGGGAGGGGCGGCAGTGATAAGAGAGGGGTTTGGTTGGAGGATGCAGTTTCGAGGGAAGAGAGTCAAAGGGAAGGGTTAAGTGACTTAAAAGGGGAAAGGAAGAAAGACTTGGGGAAAATGGGAAATAATCTGGGGAATCTCGCTGAGGGAAAAGCCCAGTTTGGGGAAAGGGGCACCGTCCGACGGGACTTAAAGGAAATGGGGACTTGATTGGAAGACTGGGTCCTGGCTTGAGGGGGGGCTTTGCGGGAGCAGGAGGCCCGGATGAGGGGGATGGGCCGGGCTGGAGGGAGGGGGCTAAAGGGCGGAAGGAGGCCCCGTTGCGGGGCTGGGGACTCGGACTGGGGTGGCTGAAGTGGGGAAGGGACCCAGTGGGGGGCGGGTAGGCCCCGCTGTGGGGGCTGGAACCGGCCGGGGGTTGGGGAAGGCCCTCTGGAGCAGATGAGGGGAGGATGGGGGCGGGGAGCCTGGGCCGGGCCGTTACCTGTCCTGGGTGTTTATCATCCTCGGCGGCTCTGCTCAGGGTGGGAGGAGGCGGCGCAGGGAGTGGGTAGGTGGATGAGAGGGTGGGTGTGGGGTCGCGCGCGCGCGGGGCCGATCTCTGCGGGCTAAGTCCCTGTCAGGCCGCGGGCCCAGAGCCCTCCTCCTGCCTCAGCGAGCGCCTGCCTCCAACTGACCCTCCCCGGCCGCCGCCGCCGCCGCCGCCGCAACCGCCCCGCCCCCGGTGCCTCATCTGCATAGCCCCACCCCAGCGCCGCACGGTGTCCTGGGAAACTGGGGCCCACAACAAAGGGCAAAGCCCGGCCCCGCCTCCACGCAGGCGCACCAGGGTTTTGGGGGGGGCGGGGGTCTGGATGAGAAGCGGCCTTTGCTGGTGGCTGTGGTCTTGGAAGTAGTTTTAGCTGCGCGGCACGAAGATGCGTTGTATTTCAAGTAGAGTTTTCTGAGCATTGACCCAACCTAGTCTTCGTCCCTAACCCTCGTTTGCGTGGGGCCAAGCAGGGGTGTGTCATTTGTAAGCCCTGGGAGGATATATTATTATAAAAAAAAATCTAAGAGTAGTACACACATATTAGCGCCATTCCCAGACGGAGCCCAGGTTCACAGATCTCAGTTACGTCAGCTCATAATGCAGATCAATAACCTCAGCGGCCAGCTGAGATCAATAGTCTGCACCTGAGAGACATCTCAGGTCAATGGTCAAGGTCTGACACTGGCTGGTGGTCATCTGAAGCCAAATCTCTATGGGTCAGGATCACAGTCACCTGACAGCAGTGGTGGAAAGCACCATGGCTAACTTGTTCACAGCTGCTTGAGATCACAATCATGCAAGTTTCACAGTCACCTTCACTCACTATCCCTGCTGGTCCTTATCACAGGTCAGTGACAACAGGCTACAATCACTGCACAGACCTCTCAGATCACAGTCACTGCAGGCCACAGGCACAGGCACCTCAACACAATCTGTTCATAGGCAACCCAGACCGCAAACAAGAGGTCACATTATCTTAGCTCACAGTGGGGTGCCATCACCTCAAATCCCATTCACTTATTCAACAAAAATCATTATTGAGCAGCTACTTACTATGTGCTCCAGACATGTGCCAGAGTCCAGGAATACTCAATGATCAATTAGGCAAAGTTCCTGCTTCGGATGTCACAATCTAGTCAGAGGGAGAGACACTGAGAGGCTGAGGGAAGTAAATGTTCAAACTGAGATAGACCACAGAGATAATAACTAGGGAATTATGGATGGCTTCACAGAAAGGGTGATCACAATGACTCCAAATCAGAGGTCACTATGACTCCTAGTTCATTATAGCCCCAAATCACAAATGTCTCCCATTAGAATCTCAGGACACCATTACTCTACTTCACAAACAACATGCTTTCGATTTTTAGATGATGGGGATGCAGGGATGGAAGAAAGGTTGGAGCTATGAAACGAAGGCTTTTTCAGGAAAAATCGAAGTGGTACATGATACCAGAACTGTCCAAATTATGGGGTACCTGGTGATTCAGTCTGCCTTCAGCTTAGGTCATGATCCTGGGGTCCTGCTCAGGGGAGAGTTTGTTTCTCCCTCTCCCTCTGTCCCTCCAACCCCAACCGCACACACTTGTGCTCTCACACTCTCTCAAATAAATAAATAAAGCTTAAAAAAAAAAAAAAAAAAGACCTGCCCAGAATATGACTAGAGGCTCCCATACCACGGCTCACTTTAGATCCTCAAGCTTATCCCCTTGGCTATCCTTACCTGCACTTCCAAGTTCAGGTCAGGAATGTTCTTACCCCAGTACAAAGCAGAACTGAACAATGAAACCCAGCCCTGACCTACCCCATCTTGTAATCCGAGAGACCTGGAACTCAAAGGGAACTGGGATGGCTCATTTCTGCCAGGCCATCCCTGGACAAGCAACCTTTTGGCCTGAAGGACAGTTTTTGACCAATCAGCAAATATTAAGAACTCACTACGTCAATAACAGGGACTATTTACTGAACATCATGCTAAAGCACTAATTTTTACAACAGCTCCCCATTCCCATTCCACAGATGAAAGGAAACCTCAGGGAGATTTTGCCAGCTAATATATACTGAAGGCCTATGCATATCAAGCAAGTTAATTTATTTGCTCTAATTCAAAGCTACTGAGTGGTAGAGTTATAATCTGGACCCCAGGGATGCCTGGGTGGCTCAGTCCTTTAAGCGTCTGCCTTCAGCTCAGGTCATGATCCCAGGATCCTGGGATCGAGTCCCACATGGGGCTCCCTGCTCAGTGAGAAGCCCGCTTCTCCCTCTGCCTGCCGCTCCCCCTGCTTGTGCGCTCACTCATGCTCTCTCTCTCTCTCTGACAAATAAATAAATAAAATCTTAAAAAAAAAAAAAAAGAATTTGGACCCCAAGTTGCCTGACCCTGTGCTTCATCTGGATTTGCATGATAGAGGAATAAGAAGGTCTTTGCTACACCTCTCTATTTGGAGGAGTGACCATCCTGATGACCACATGACCGGCAAGTGAAAATGTCACAAAAATGGGAAGCCACCTCCCTCTGACTTGTGCTGTCCAATATGATAGCCACTAGCCACATGTGGCTATTTAAACTTGAATTAATTAAAATGATAAGGTTAAAAATTTAGCCTCTCGATCCCATTCACCACATTTCATGTGCTTAATAGCCACATGTGGCAGGCGCCTGGGTGGCTCAGTTGGTTAAGCGACTGCCTTCGGCTCAGGTCATGATCCTGGAGTCCCGGGATCGAGTCCCACGTCGGGCTCCCTGCTCAGCGGGGAGTCTGCTTCTCCCTCTGACCCTCTTCCCTCCCGTGCTTTCTATCTCTCATTCTCTCTCTCTCTCTCAGATAAATAAATAAAATCTTTAAAAAAAATAGCCACATGTGGCTAGTGTTTACAGTGCAGATTTTCCATCGACACCAACAGTTCTGGACAGCACCGTATCCTGTCATCCCCTATCCCGATTTACCTCAGCCATCACCACAGGGTTGAGTTCCTTCTCATTTAGTATCACCTCCTTCCTTGTCCTCCCACTGGCGAGATGCCTCCAGCTCCCTGCCCTCAGCCACGTCCTTCTTCTGTGCCCTCTGCAACCTGTGATCAGCAAATTCTTCCGTACCCTCAGCCTTTTCTCAGGATGCTGCCTTCACCTCCTTGCCTTACCTGAAACTGTGCTATCCCCTCAGTACACTGAGGTTTGGCAGCCTTCTTAAGTGAATGCTATTTTCCTCTTATTCTCCTGTACCTCAGAGTCAGGAAGTGGGTAAATATATTCCTCTCCCACCCCGAACACTAGTTCTAAACCAGTGCTTCCCCCACTCCTCCTACAAAACCCGTCCCTTTGAAGCTTCATCATCTGGACATACCATCTTGGTTAATGTTATCAATCAACCTCCTGGTCACTCACAGCCCATCATTTAGCTCTTGGCTCACTGGCCCGCTGTCCGCCCTATATTTTGTTATATTTGGTGAGCTCCACATCCATGTGATGGCCTCTCCATCACTTCCCTGACCACCTCATCTCCAGCGATATCTTTCACACTCCACGCAGCTGCTCACTCCTGTGGTCACACCCTCAACTTTGTCTTCACTAAGTCATTCCACTTCCAATATGGAGACTCTCCAACCACAACCTTTTCCTTAATTAAGTCTCCCTCAACAATTCTTTGACTTTATCATGAGTTCTGATCCCTTGTCCTCACTAATGTCTCACTACTCATTAGACCCACTTTTCATGTTCCTTCTTTCTTACCTTCATTTCTATCATCCATTACTATAACCACTCTCTTGCCCTCTCTCCTCCAAGTGTGCTGGCCTGGCAAAACCCCTACTCTGGATAAATCCACCATCTGCCTTCCCCGTGCTTTTGCTAGCGCAAAACCACACGTCCAGGCAGATTACCTTCATTTCATGTTCACAATCCTAACCTCAAACAGATTCTCAACACTGCTTGGGAATGCCTATGACACTTCTCCAATAAGTTTGCTTTTCCACTCTCCATAAAACCTCTCCTCCCCTCTCATCTCAGCTGATGACATAGGTTCTTAAGTGTTTCTTTTCCAGTTGTATTGAGATACAATTGACATATAAGATTGTATTTGTTTTGGCACACAACATGATGATTTGATGTAGAGCAATGTATTGCCCTGGCCTCTTCTGTTACTGAGGAAATAGAAGTAAAAGGGAGCTTCCTCTCATTCCTAACACAACCTGCAAACCTATCTGCCTCTGCACCCTCCGATATCTCTCCCTGCCTTGTACTCTGAAAAGTGTCGCCTCCCTTACAAGCCCACCACAGGAGCCATGGGACCCACCCTCTCTCCACTCTTTAAGAACCTGGCTCCTACAATCTAATTTTGCCCATCAGCACATGAACATGCTCTCCAATCCTTGAAAACTAATATCACAGCCATTCTGGGAAACAATTTGGCAATTTCTTAGAAAATTAACCAGGCAGGGGCACCTGGGTGGCTCAGTCAGTTGAGCTTCTGACTCTTGATTTCGGCTCAGGTCATGATCTCGGGGTCATGAGATCAAGCCCCATGTCGGGCTCCATGCTGAGTGCAGAGCCTGCTTGGGATTCTCTCTCTCTACTTCTCCCTCTACCCTGCCCCCCAGCTCTTACTCTCTCTCTCTCAAATAAATAAATAAAACCTTAAAAAAAAAAAAGCTAACTGCACAACTACCAGATGACCCAGGAATCGCACTCTTGGGCACTTGTTCCAGAGAAATGAAAACATCTTCACATAAAAACTTGTGCATGTATGTTCACTGCAGCTTTATTCATGATTACCAAAAACTGGAACCAGCCCAGATGTCCTTCAGCAGGCACATGATTAAACACAGTGTGGCACATCCCCACCACAGACTACTAGTCAGCCCTAAAAAGGGCTGAACTGTTGACTGATATGTGTAAAAACTTGGATGAATTTCTTGGGAAGTATGCTGACTGGAAAAAGGTTCTATGCTGTATGATTCCACTTATATAACACTTGGAAATGACAATATTTTAGAAATAGAGGACAACTGAGTGACTGACTGACAGGTTTGGGATGGGATGGGGGAGGTGGGAAGGTGGGCCGGAGGTGGGCACAGTTATAAAAGGGCAACACTGACTGATGCTGGTGGTGACAGAACTGCTCAGCATCTTGATGCTAGGGGTAGACACCCGAACCTACACATGTGCTAAACTGTATAAAACCAAACACACACAGGCACACACACATGAGAACAAGAAAAACTGGCATAACCTGAATAAGATAGGCAGATCGCATCACTGTCCACATCCTGGTTGTGATGTTATATACTACGGTTAGTTTTGCAAAACGTTACCATTGGAAAGAAACTGGACAAAGTGTAGGGGGCACCTGGGTGGCTCAGTCGGTTAAGCATCTGCCTTCAGCTCAGGTCATGATCTCAGGGTCCTGGGATCGAGCCCCGCATTGGGCTCTCTGCTCAGCGGGGAGCCTGCTTCTCCCTCTCCCTCTGCCTGCCACTCCCCCTACTTGTGCTCTCTCTCTGTCAAATAAATAAATAAAATCTTTAAAAAAAAAAAAAAGAAACTGGACAAAGTGTATAAGGGATCTCTTGTATTATTTCTTACAACTGCCTGTGATTCTGCAATTATCTCAATAAAATGTTCAATTCGAGAAGAATATGATTAAAATGTATTTAACAATAACAACAAAAAAGCTATGAGTAGGGTGCCTGGCTGGCTCAGCCAGTAGAACATGCAACTCTTGATCTTGGGGTTGCGGATTTAAGCCCCATGTTGGACACAGCTTACTTTAAAAAAAATTTTTTTTTGAAAAAAAAAAAAAGCTATGAGTTAGAAGAGTATTTCAGTCCCTAGGAACTGCTTTTGCAAGTATGACAGTCACAAACTCAAGGGAACAAAAACAGGTAAGTATGAGGAGGATATATGACAAGAGGTATGAAGGAGGCTAGCGGAGTAATCAGTGGACCCTATTTAGGGAATCAGTATCTGTAGGATCTTATTCAAAAAAGCTACATGGTGCTATGTGGCTTAGACAAATCTGAGCTTGGCCTCTGCCTGGCTGTATGACTTTAGACTAGTCATGTGGCTACTAAGGGTCTGTCTCTCCTCCGTGAAAAACAGGGGGCCACGGCACCCACCCTCCAAGACTACCACGGGGATTAAATAAAATAATGTATGTGAAAGTACCTAGGCCAGTGTCTAGAAGATGTTCCAGAAATACAAACTCAGTCCCAATTCTCTCTGAATAAAAATCTGCTCTCCAGAAAAAATCTGATAAAAACTAATTTATAATGATAAAATTCATGAGTGCTTACTGATGCTTGAAAGGAAAGGAAAAAAATGAAAATTAAAAAAATAAAAATAAATAAAAAGAGGGGCACCTGGGTGGCTCAGTTGGTTAAGCGTCTGCCTTTGGCTCAGGTTGTGATCTTGAGTTCCTGGGATAGAGACCCATATAGGGCTTCCTGCTCAAAGGGAAGCCTGCTTCTCCCTCTCCCTCTGCCACTCCCTCCTGCTTGTGCTCGCTCACTCACTCTCTCTCAAATAATAAAATAAAAAAAGACAGAGAGAGAAAAAAGAGAAATAAGAGAAAAAAACAACCTTCATTGATCACCTTTGGAGAATTCAAAGGAACCAACTCATTTTTCCAAAAATTGGTAAATAAAGGAAGAGAATCAAGGCAAGCATTTAACTTGCTTTTCTTATATGAACTGTACTTCAGGTTAACAGAATTGCTGATGTGGAATAATTACTCTGAAAACTGCTAAGAGTAAGAAACAAGCATTCAATCTGATTTTCATTACAAACATGCCTCAAGGTAACCGATTAGGTAATAGGAGAAGAAGGAATAATAGAACATCACCATTTTGTAAACCCTCACTGAAATCAAGATCACCAATATCTGTTATGTTACAAAGGTTGAAGTTTAGGGGCCTCCTGATGAAAGGATACAACACCACCTATGAAGTATTCTTGACAAAGACTTGAACCTGAATCACAACAAGCCTTTATAGCTATCTACAGTTTACAGAAAATGAAAGGAGACAGAGGAACTGGTTAAATGTCACCATAGGAATGCAATCAGCAAAATCCTGAATGTAGGAAATTTCATTTTAAAAAATTATTTATTTTACAGAAAGAGAGCACACATGAGCAGTGGCAGGGAAGGGCAGAGAGAGAGGGAGAGACAGAATCTTGAGCAGATTCCCAGCTGAGCACGGAGCCCACCACAGGGCTTGACATAGGGCTCTATCCCATCACCCCATGAGACCACGACCTGAGCCAAAATCACAAGTTGGAGGCTTGACAGACCCAGGCAGCCTGAATGTAGGAAATTTCTAAAGGACAAAAATCTCTCTGGGGTGCCTGGGTGGCTCAATCTGTTAAACGCCTGCCTGCAGCTCAGGTCATGATCCCAGAGTCCTGGTATCCAGCTCTGCATCTGGCTCCCTGCTCAGTGGGGAGTCTGCTTCTCCCTCTCACTCTCCCCCTGTGCTCTCCTTCTCTCTTCCTCTCAAATAAATAAATAAAATCTGTTTTAAAAAAATCTATTTCTTCACCAAAAAGGGGGTGATGGAGAAGTGGGGAGGGGAAATCTGTAGATTATAATAAATTTAAGAGAGTTGTCCACCAAATGTAACATGTAGCACTTTTGGGATGGTAATATATAAACCATATGACATGATATATGGCAATCATGACAATCTGACATCTCTATTAAATGGCTCTAACCTCACATGTCCAAACCCTTGATTCCACCTGCCCCCTCAGACCTGGTACTCCCCCAGGGTTGTCCATGTTACCCATCTTCACAAATGGCCCCACCACCATCTAGGTTGCTCAGGCAGCTACCTAGGTGTCATTACAATTCCTCTCTTTCTTTCACCCCTCCCCTCTTGTTATCCAACCCATCATAACAAGTCCTGCCACTTCTGTCTCAGAAGGGGCATAGTTCTTCTACATCTCTTCTGCCCTGATCCAACCTACCACCATCATTTGCTCAGATCACTGCAGCCTCCAAATGACCTCCTGTCTCCTTTCTCACCCTCTTCCAATCCATTCCCCTCAATACAGCCAGAATGATTAATGTTTTAAGTATTTTTAAAACATAGGTAGGTGGGGGGGAGGGGGAACGAGATGAGGGTGGTCAAAAAGCACCAACTTCTAGTTATAAGGTAAACAAGTTCTAGGGGTATAACGTACAACATGATGGCTCTAGTCAACACTGCTGTGCAATGTATAGGAAGTTGTATAGGAAGGAGAGGAGATCCCAAGAGTTCTCATCACAAGGAGAAAAAAAAATTATATATATATATATAGTTGTAATTGTTTTTCATTTTTTTGTTTATATTTTTTTTAAAATATCTCTATGAGATGACAGATGTGAACTCAATTTACTGTGACAACCTTTTCACAATGTACGGAAGCCACATCATTATGCTGTACAACTTAAGCAAGTAGAGTGCTGTGTGTCAGTTACATCGCAGTAAACCCAGGAAACTAAACAAATGGAAAAGAAATCATGAACGCTCTTACACTGTTGGTGGGAATGCAAGCTGATACAGCCACTCTGGAAAACAATATGGAGGTTCCTCAAGATGTTAAAAATAGAGCTACCGGGGCACCCGGGTGGCTCAGTTGGTTGAGCGACTGCCTTTGCTCAGGTCATGATCCTGGAGTCCCGGAATCAAGTCCCGCATCAGGCTCCCTGCTCAGCGGGGAGTCTGCTTCTCCCTCTGACCCTCCCCCCTCTCATGTGCTCTCTCTCTCATTCTCGCTCTCTCAAATAAATAAATAAATAAAATCTTTAAAAAAAAAATAGAGCTACTGGGTGCGCCTGGGTGGCTCAGTCATTAAGGTCTGCCTTCGGCTCAGGCCATGATCCCAGGGTCCTGAGATCGAGCCCCGCATCGGGCTCCCTGCTCCTCAGAAAGCCTGCTTCTCCCTCTCCCACTCCCTCTGCTTGTGTTCCCTCTCTCGCTGTGTCTCTCTGTGTCAAATAAATAAATAAAATCTTAAAAAAAAAAAAACAGAGCTACCATATGACCCCACAATTGCACTACTAGGTATTTACCCAAAGACACAGATGTAGTGAAAAGAAGGGGCACATGCACCCCAGTTTTCATAGCAAGCAATGTCTGCAATAGCCAAACTGTGGAAGGAGCCGAGATGCCCTTCAACAGATGAATGGATAAAGAAGATGTGGTTCATACATACAATGGAATAGTACTCAGCTACCCACCATTTGCATCGACATGGATGGAACTGGAGGGGATTATGCTAGGTGAAATAAGTCAAGCAGAGAAAGATAATTATCATATCGTTTCACTCATATGTGGAACGTAAGGAATAGCGTGGAGGACCATAGAGGAAGGGAGGGAAAACTGAATGGGAAGAAATCAGAGAGGGAGACAAACCATGAGAGACTCTGGACTCCGGGAAACAAACTGAGGGTTACAGAAGGGAGGGGGTGATGGGGTAACCAGGTGATGGGTATCAGGGAGGGCACATGTGATGATGAGCACTGAGTGTTATATGCAATTAATGAGTCATTGAACACTACATCAAAAACTTATGATGTACTTACTATATGTTGGCTAACCAAACATAATAATAATAATAAAAAGAAAGATGGGGCGCCTGGGTGGCTCAGTTGTTAAGCGTCTGCCTTCGGCTCAGGTCATGATCCCAGGGTCCTGGGATCGAGCCCCGCATCGGGCTTCCTGCTCTGCGGGAAGCCTGCTTCTCCCTCTCCCACTCCCCCTGCTGGTGTTCCCTCTCTCGCTGTGTCTCTCTCTGTCAAATAAATGAATAAAATCTTTTAAAAATAAATAAATAAAAATTTAAAAAAGAAAGAAATCATGAGCCCAAACAGAAGTGCCTACCATGTGCCAGAAATGGCTTATTCCTGCTCAGAGACAAATAAACTAGCTATTTATCCCCCCAAAATAAATAGATAGATAGATAGATGGATAGATGATAGATGGATAAAATCAGAATATAGATCATGTTGTTCCTGTACTTTAAACCCTCCAGCGGCTTCCTAACTCACTTGTAATAAAATCTAAATTCCTCACCTCTCCTGCGTACAAGACTCTGTGGACCTGAGCCTTCAATGCCCTCCAGCTGCTTCCCACACCTTTCTCCTTCCTAGAGCAACTCTGGTTCCTTTTCAGGGTCTCAAACATGACAAGCCCAGGGCACTTATTTCCACTCTGCTCTTGGCCCAGACCATGCTTTCACCAGATCTTCAGAAGGCTGGCTCCCTGTCCTGGAGAGCTCACCTGAAATGCACCTCCTCAGGGAGCCCTGGGCAGTCCCTTCCCAGCAACCGTCACCTGCCATCCTTTGTCTGGTGTTTCCTCACAGGGTCCTGCGCCCTTTAGACTGGAAGCTCTTTAAGGGTGAGAAGCAAAGAGCCTGGCGTGCAGTGGGCCCTCGATGATTATTTTTTTATTGTGATACAATCCTGTGGCTGTTTTGTGAAGAAGGAACGCTTGCGGCAGAGTTGGAGAGACATGACTTAACATTTACGAAACAACTGGAAGCGAACCCCACTGGCATAGTTAGTGCAAAAGTGTGTTGCTCAGCCTCTGAGTGCAGGAGTCTGGAAGAATTAGCATCAGCTTCTTGGCTAAGAACAAAAGACAAGTCAAATGCCACTTTTTCGATGTGAAAAGAGAGCCTGAGCTACTGAAAAAGAAGACAAAAATAAGGTTCTAAAAGGCTCAAGCAAGAAGATTGGGACACCAAGTGACTGACATTTTTTCTTCTGTTCCCCCCACCCAGGGTTATGCCAACACTACCTTTGGAAATTGTAGAAAGTTACAGAAAGACGTTGCCTAAGAGTCAGAAAACCGGAGAGTCCCAGTTCTCCCCCTTTTACTGGTTGTTGATCTTGTTGATCAGCTTGATCAGCTGATGTTGTTGATCAGCTCTCTGTGCCTGAGCTGCTCAGCTACAATCTGAGTCTGGGAGTGGGCTCTTGAGCACTCGTTCCAGGTCTCAACACTTTAGGCTTCCAAGTGGCCCCTTTGCCACGGTCAAGCTACACAGGGACAGAAATCACTGAAGGGGGGAAGCCAAATGTCAGGGGAAAGAGACTGGGATTGAAGATTCCTCTCACCCATGTCCTGGCACCAGCCAGGTGCTGGAGAAAGGGTCTGAGGATCGGCCTGTTGTCACCTATCCAGTGAGCTCCCCTCCCCTCACAGATTCCAGTTTCCAACCCACTCCCTACTCCCTGAATTGGGATCTGGGGAAGAGACAGGAGACTGGCTTGGCTTTTAGAGGTGGCAAAAATTTGTGAGGAACCCTGCCCCTTGGCTCCCAGGGCAGGAAATGCTAGCGGAAGGCAAGGCAGTGGAAAGCACCAGAACCAAGAATGAGCAAGGAGCTGTACTGCCTGGGGCGTGGGGTTCCGGACCCAAGCAGAATATTATTTTAGACCAACAGGAAAAACAAAAGTAGTGGTTCCCACCAACTTCCCAGCCCCAAGAAACTGGAAATGACTAGTGATTCCTTTCTGTTCCTCTCAGAATGGCCCCCCAGGCCTGTGAGCACGTGCATCCCCTCCAGCCCCATTGAGCTGGCTCTGTCTGGAAGAGAGAATGAGGGCTCCGGGAGCTCTTGTTCCAGCATTCTCCATTCTAAGGACTTGCTTCCACCTCTGGAGAAAAACTTAAGGGAAAATGACGCTTCCTTCCCGCCCAGTCCCACTGGCCAAAATCTGCATCAAAGCCTTGCTTCTGCCCCTCATACTAGGAATCATACTCCGGTGGAAGTAGGGACATCACTGGCTACCACAGAGGGGGGGAGGGGCAAGCCCAGGAAAGGGGCCAAAGGTCCTGTTAGCCATCTGAAGTTTCCTAGGGAGGTGAGAAGGTAGGGAGGAAGGGCTGAGGAAGGCAACCTTCAGGTGATACAGAGGGAGGTGGGGGGGAGTGCGATGGGTAGAGCAGCCAGAGATTGGAGCCCAGGGCCCTTGGCTCAGTGCCCAGTCTCTGATCTGCTGCATTGTTCAGCTATTTCCTTCCCTGGAAGTAGTAAGCGGGTGGAGGGAACCAGGATCCCATGGCTGGGAGTAAATGGAGCAGGGTGGAGCTTCCATTGGGGGAGGGGACCTCAAGTCCGTTCCCACGACCAGCTGCCCTTCCGGCAGCCATGGGACTGCGTGGGAAAAGGTCTTGGAAGTGCTGGAGACAGTGTGTGTGTGTGTGTGTGTGTGTGTGTGTGTGTGCGCGCGCGCGCACGCGCTCCATTTGTGTCTGACTGCCTTGCTTGGATTTAGTCACAGAACAAAGCCCTTTGAGAAAGTCACCAGTCTATCTTCCCACTGGGCTCTGCCCTGGGAGAGGCATAAGAACCTACCCCATCTCCTAAGAGGAGGACACTGGAGGCCTTAGGACCAACTCCCTGGAGGAGTCTTAACTTCTAGTGAATCTACATTGGCTGACTTCCCTGGATTTATGAGGATGCTTCTGGAAACTTCTGCAAAGCTCCCCACTTCCTGGCAGAGCTCTATTACTAGCTAGATGTTGGACAGCAGGTGGGCACCAGACATGGGCAGTGAAGTCAACCATTCCCACAGCATCTCCCTAAGAAGCCTAGAGTCTCTCAGAACCGCAGATCTTAGAGCCGGGCAGCATGCTGAGAGATTACATGATGGTCCAGTACTCAGCCTTTAGGCAAGAAGCCTTAAAACAAAACTAGCAGCCCACAGGTCAAATGCATCGTGCAAACGCATGCCTTGTTTGGCCAGCACAGCACTTAAGAAATTTTTGAACCAATATTGAGAGATTTCACACAAAAAAATCCCAATTTCTACAGTCTCTTGAAGAAGCTAAGGCTCACACTGATGCCATATTTCCCCAAGACAGGACTGAGTGCATTGAATAATGACTGTTCCTGTAGAAAGAGCTTGAGCTGTCATCCATTTTGCCACTGTCCCTACCACCCCCATTGTCCTCAACAGTGAAGCTCATCACACTTGTATGATCATTACATCATTTTCTGGGTCCTTGTCTCTATCAAAAGTGGGGACATAAAAGAAACCATGAGGGCCACCCATTTCTAGAGAGAATATTTCTACCCAGCCAGGTATATCTGTGAGCAAATAAAGATGGGATCTGGTGTCCTCCCACCACCTTTCCTATATCATCCCCTCCACTCTCCAGTGACATGATGCTTAATGCCATCCCCTGACAATACTGTCACAGGCTTTTTTTTTTTTTTAAGATTTTATTTATTTATTTGAGAGAGAAACAGCATGAGAGGGGAAAGGGTCAGAGGGAGAAGCAGGCTCCCCGCCGAACCGGGAGCCCGATGTGGGACTCGATCCCAGGACTCTGGAATCATGACCTGAGCCGAAAGCAGTCGCTTAACCAACTGAGCCACCCAGGCGCCCCACTGTCACAGGCTTTGTGCCAAAATTAAGCCCCACTCCTTCCCTCACCCCCGAATCACAATTCTCCTTTTCTCAGTGAGCAAATTCCAGTCAGAAGCCATAAAAAAGTCATGTTTTAGAGCAATCGCAGCCCATCCCCCATCCCCTGGCTGCTAATAACAGTGTGAAAAAGCTGAAACTCCTTACCCTTGGTGTTCTCTCATGAAGCAACCTCTGAGCGTGAATGCATGGAAGCACATCGGAAGATAGCAAACACCAAACTGAAAACCAAGGTCACCTCTGGGGAGGCGGGGAGGGGACCAGAAATGGAGGGAATGGTCCCAAGCCTATCCGTAAAGCTGGAATATTTTCCAAGGAGATTATAATCATGAGTAACTTGCACAATTAAAATTCAGAGGCAGAGATGCCTGGTAACTGTTAGTCTCACCCCAACTTACCTTTCATGGTTATCTCCATGAGCGGGTCTACTCACAGTTCCCTATCTCCCGGTTTCTGTGCCCTTACCTTTTCTCTTCTTCCTACCCAGAATGCCTTTCTCCACCTCCTCTACCAAGCCAAATCCAGCCCATCCCTCAAGGCAGTAGTCTTTCAGAAATTTAGCCCATGAACACCCTAAACAAAACTTTAAATTATGTACCCTTCAATAAAGCAGATCTTTTTAAAACCATGCATTCTCTTGAAATTAAAAAATTTTTTTCCAACTAGGTTTAAATACAGTTGACTCTCTTGAACAATGCGGGGGTTAGGGGTGCCAACTCCTGCAGTCAAAAACCCATGTATAACTTCGGACCTCCCAAAACTTAACTACTAATAGCCTACTGTTGATTGGGCACCTTACCAATAACATAGTCTATTAACACAAATTTCATATATTGTATTTATTATATACTGTATTCTTACAATTAAGTAAGCTAGAGAAAAGAAAATTTTACTAAAAACCATAAGGAAGAGAAAATACATTTACAGTACTGTGTTGTATTTATAAAAGAAAAAATCCAGGGGCATCTGGCTGGCTCAGATGGTGGAGCATGCAACTCTTGATCTCGGGGTTGTGAGTTTGAGCCCCATGCTGGGTGTAGAGATTACTTTAAAATCTTGGGATACCTGGGTGGCTCAGTCACTTAAGCATCTGCCTTTGGCTCAGGTCATGATCTCGCGGTTCTGGGATTGAGCCCCATGGGCTCCATGCTCAGCAAGGAGTCTGCTTCTCCCTCCCCCTCTGCCCCTGCCCCTGCTCATACTCTCTCTCTCTCAAATACATAAATGTATTTTTTAAATGAAATAAAATAAAAATAAAATCTTTTAAAAATCCATATTTAAGTGGACCCTCACAATTCAAACCCATGTTGTTTAAGGGTCAACTGCAGTTGCAAAGGATATGATTGGTGGTGTAATGGACATACTGACATTTTAAAATAAAACTGGAATCACAGTGATTTGATACTCATCATCAACCATTTGCAAAATACATAAGCAAGCTATTCTTTAATAGAGGAAAATTTACATCACTTGCTTTTTCTCCTTGAAAGCATTTTCTTTCTATTTCTCCCACATAATGTTATCCTAATGTAATATATAGTTTATGCTTGAAAATCTTTTATTGATCATCAATACTTCTCTGCCATAGATATATATATAATACATATGTATATTTATATATATATAAAATTAAAATTGTATTCTTATTTTTTGTGGCCATAAGGCTCCAGAGTTTACATTTTTCTTCTGGACTGATTTATCATTACAGTTATTATTTGTTCACTGTTTGTCAAAACAACATAAATATATTGCAAATGTTGACAGAGCATTATTAAATATAAGGAGTAAAAAAATCCTTTTTTAAAGATTTTATTTATTTATAGTAAATATGTTTTTTAATATATTTTTTTAAAGATTTTATTTATTTATTCATGAGAGACAGAGGGAGAGAGAGAGAAGCAGAGGGAGAAGCAGGCTCCCAAGGAGCAGGGAGCCCAATGCAGGACTCGATCCCAGGACCCTGGGATCATGACCCGAGCCGAAGGCAGATGCCTAACCATCTGAGCCACCCAGGCGCCCCTGTTTTTTAATATTTTTTAAAAATATTTTTTAAGTAAGCTCTATACCCAGCATGGGGCTCAAACTCACGACCAAGATCAAGATATCAAGAGTTGCATGCTTCACCAACTGAGCCAGGTGCCCCAGGAGTAAAATTTTGTAAGAAATACAACTCATATTGAGATAGTTGTAGACATGCCGGAATGAAACAGTAGTCAACATCAATTTTATCCCTACATCCTATTTTTATAGATGATAATGCTGAGAAATCTCATTCACATAAATAAGTACATGGGAATGGAAGAAGTTCAGGCAGAGTCACTCAATACCACCTAATCATTCAACCAGTAACAACTGAATTTGCTTCACCTCCTTCAATAGTTGAAAGCAAAATACTGGGAAATCTTTTGATTTGTGAAACGATTTATTGCCCAGACATCCTGAGTCATTCACTTTCTCAATATTGAAATCACTATTTTAAATTGTTTCTTTGGAGCCCCAGAGATTTTTACACACCAAGGCAACACACCAAAATAAAAGTGAGGATGGGGAAAAGATAAGTCCTTTGTATAATAGTGTAGGTTAAGTTAGGCTGTAGTAACAAGCAACCTCAAAATCTCAATTGCTTTAAACCAACAAAGATTCTTCCCCCCAACTCACGATACGTGTCCATCGCAGGTCAGCTGGGGGTTCTGATCCATGCCATCATCACTCGGGGATCCAGACTCCACCATCTGAAATGTCATCAGTCACCAGGGCAGAGAGAAGGTAAGAAGGGGAATCATACACTGGCTCTTAAATGCTTCCACCCAGAAGACACATTTTGGCTCATATTGGCCAAGCAAGTCACATGGCCACACCTGACCTTTTTTTTTTTTAGAAGATTTATTTATTTATTTTGAGAGAGAGAAAGAGAGCATGAGCAGGAGGGGCTGAGGGAGAGGGAGAGAGAACTCAAACAGAACCCCCGCTCCATCCCACCACCCTGAGATCATGACCTGAGCTGAAACCAAGAGTCAGAGGCCCAACCGACTGCACCACCCAGGCGCCCCAACACCTGACTTCTAAAAGGTGGGAAAGTACCTGCAGGAGAACAGGGAACATGGGTGAGCAGCACTGATGCTGATGGTTAACACACTTTTCTTTTGTAAAATGCGAGGCAAGAAATTGTGGAAATGAAGCGAGATGAGACAAGGCATTAGGAAGCGCAGACTAGTCCTTGTTGAAGATATTGCTCTGGAAATGGATTCCCTTCAACATAACCCTGCCACCTACCCTAGAGAAGCCGTTTTGCACCTCTAGGGGCACACATACACAAGTGTGAAGACCCCTGCGGCTTTGGTGAAGCCTTCCCTTTAGATCCAGGGCCCTCTCCGAGTTCCTGCTGTCATTATTCCTGCACTAGCCATTTGGAAGCTGGGGAGTTAGTTACACTTTTATACACGTGTTTCATGTTTTCCTAACAAGCTGTAGTTTCTTGAAGGATGGAAACCATAATTTAAGTTTTTATATCCCCCAAACTATCTAGCAAGGACAGTTAGAACTTATGAGTTCTGCTTGATGCCTGAATTGGTCATTTTCATCCTTGTGCTTCAATTTCCTCATCTCTGCAGTCCGAATAACAAGGCTTGCCCTGAGGATCACAATTGAGATAACGGAAGTAAAAGCTCCTCCCATCCCCACTCCCTTTCACTTAACAGCGATCAGCTTCTTGACACTCCAATTCTGAGAAGCTGTGTGTAATGATGAGCCATTAAAGGCTCTTGAAAGGTCTGTGGGCAGTGGGTTTAAGCGGATCAGCCCCAGACATCAACGAATGCTGGGTGGTTGCAGGACTTGCAAGGCGGGCGGTGGGGCGGGGACAGGGGTCCAGGTAGAAAGTTGCACTCCAGATGTGATGCAGGGAATGGCAAGCCACACTGCACCGTCAGGGACCGACCCCAGATGCCTTCCTGAACTCCAAAACCTGGATTCAAGGCTGAAATCGGCAACCCTGTAAAGGGTAATTACACGATTCCGCCCGTCAAAACCAAACGTTCTGTGCACCCGACCCTGCCCCCTGGTGGCCTCTCAAGGCATTGCCCATACAGCTTCCTGTCACAAGGAATCCGAATTCTAATTCTCATAGGGGAGATCTGGGATTGACGTGGGTGAGGAGAAGGTAGCCAAAATTGCTTCTGTAGAAAAAGAAAGGAACAAAGGAGGGAGAGGAGCGGCCCATACACATGGGTTGAGCGCAAGTGAGCACCTGAGGGGAGGTTTTGTCCCTGGACTTACTGCACCAAGTGAAAACTAGAAAGAATCTGAGTTACAAACCAACAACACATGGGCATGGTTTAAGTCCGTGCAACAGTTTTTAAATTTTGGAGTTAGTTGCCAACATCCGAAATCAGGAATTTGCACATTAAAGTCTGAATGTCTGATTTCTCCTGAAAAATCAGAACATCAATCCATGTGAGATCACCATCCTGCTGAGCAGTAGCCGGCTGGGCCTGAAAAGCACTGTCCCTTTCATCAGGCCTAAGCTCTCCTGCCCCCCCTCCCCATCACCCAGGTTGCCTCCCTCAGTGCCACCCCCTTACCCTGCAGGCTGGGAGTCTGCTACACCTGACTAAGGTGGACATTTCATGATGGGGAGCAGGATCAAAAAATACCAGGATGGGGCCAACCAGGCATCCAGTGCTTGACTTGCCTCCAGAATATCCCCACTAAGCACCACCCAGCTTATGCTTGAAGACCTTTGGGGACAAGAAAATCATTGCCTATTAAGGCAGCCCAATGCACTTTCAGATAGCTCCAACTGCTTTCACAGGGCAGGAACGGTCTGCTGAGGTTGCATTCTCTTGAGGACACATGTCCAGAGAGAAGAGACTTTCCTGCAATATTGTCTCAAAAGTGAAGTAGCCACTTAGCAGACATGTGTTAGGCACCACTAGGTGCCCTAGACTACGCTGGTGAGTGATGACGGCATGACCTGTGCCCTAAAGAAACTTCCAGTGCAGAAACCAGTCAGATTTACACAGATATCAACACCTGACAGTGCTAATTGACATAGTGACATTTGGGAACAGCGCATTGAAAAGGAGCTGTTCAAATTTAAGCCATTCCCAGACATGAGAAATTAAACACATAAGCTCTGAAAATATCAATGGTGGCAAACTCCTATGGACATCTAGGAGTTTAATCTGTGAGCCAGAAGGGCGTACAGGTAACTGACTTGATCTTTTGTGAAACAGTGAGTCAGGACACCTGAGTTTTATGTCAGTTTTGCATGACTGAGTGAATTTGGGCACATTTCTTTGCCTCTTAGGGACAAGGCTTCTCCATCTATGAACACAAAGCAAGGGGCTGGATCAAATTTCTCAGGACCTAATATTTACTTTCGTATCCCCAGTGCCAGCCCAGCAACTGGCTATCTACAATACAAACTATGTACAAATCCAGTAAGTGCTTCCCAAATGTATTTAAAAAAAATTTTTTTAAGTAAACTGTATTCCCAACATGGGGCTCGAACTCACGACCCCAAGATCAAGAGTCCCAAGCTCTGCGGACTGAGCCAGCCAGGCGCCCCAATGTTAACAATGCTTCCTAAATGTTTGTGATTGCCAGGTGACTCTGTCTCTGAGGGCATTAGCCAGAACACAGGCACCCAGAACAAATGGACCCGAAAGTAGCCCCATGCAGAGTTCCTCCTGGGAGATCAAAAGATAGAAAGATCTGTGTGAGGCTTGTGAACATTTTTGACCACAAGAGGGCGCCAGAGCCTCACTCCACCCACCTGGCCCCTGGGAAGAGGGGGGCCTCATCAGAGGCCACCTGCCTAGTGCTGTCTTGGGTGAGCAGAAACGTCGCCTCAGGAACCACTGGGCCAAGACAAGACGCCTGAGATGTAAACACAAGTGGACATAGGACAAGGGGGCAACGGAGGATGTGGAGGAGGGAGGACAGAGAAAGAGCCAAAGATGGAGAAAGGGACTTGCTGGGGGTCCCAGAACATGCCTAAAGATACATCAGAAAATGAGACCTAGGGTGAGGTCACACTAAGTCCCCAAGTTACCTCTCAACTTCAGAGGGAAAAACCTCTGAGTATCTCAGAGCCCGCACAGTGGTCAGCAAATGTCTTCATTTGGATGCACAGTAAAGAAAGGGCTAGAAGCCAGATGCAGGTGGGTCCTGAAGGCCTGAGTTTGACCATCAGCCCATAGGCTCTAGAGAACCATGAAAGAAAGTTCTTTGAAGCTGTGAAAGTGGTATTTGGGCAAGATTCATCTGTGACAGTGGACAGGAGAGATTTAAATATATACGTCCACAGGGGCGCCTGGCTGGCTTAATCGGGAGAGCATGTGACTCTTGATCTCAGGGTCGTGAGTTCGAGCCCTATGTAGGGTGTGTAGAAATAATTTAAATAAATACCTTCACATATACACACACACACACACACATATACACATATATGTATATATACATACATACACATCCATGAAGAATATATTCAAAGGAATCTGGGGGAATTGATCTTTGGGGAAAATCCCCTTCATGGTGCTTCTCTCTCCATCTCTTTCCTGAGACCCAAGCCACTTTCCAGGAGGCACACTCTGTCAGTTCCAGGGATGAGAACTTGGGCCTGGAAAGAGAAACTGGCACAGCTGAGAAGCCTCTATTAGGAGAGGCCGCCTTTACCAGGGGCTGAAGTCTATGTTGTCCTGCTCTGGAAGCTGGACTCTGAGGAGTTACCTTGGGGTGGAGAATGGGGGCATCTCCCTCCACGCCCACATCTTCAACCACCCATGCAGCTGTTCTTAGAAGCCAGGCACAGAACCACAAAACATGGTTCCAGAGTGGGGTCTAGACTCAGGGGAGGGGAGGCGGAGGAGAACAGGAGGGCGGCGTCCAGGGGGAAAAGGGAAACTGAGCCATTTGAATCACTGACTTCTTTCTTTCTTTCGAGAGGGAGGGAGGGACTTAAGCAGGCTCCAGCCCAGCACAGAGCCTGACACGGGCTTGATCTCACAACCTGAGATCATGACCTGAGCTGAATTCAAGAGTTAGATGCTTAACCAACCCAGCCACCCAGGCGCCCTGGAACCGCCCACACTTCTAAATCTTCCTCTCCTGGTTACTATGCACTGAAGTAGATCCACAGCCCAGATCGACAGCTGCACCCCCAGTACAGGAACTGTGCTTTATCCTCCACCTGAGCACCAAACACAGGCTATGTAGGGAATAAACATCCAACGAGAGTTTGTGGCAAGGAAGGATGAGCGCAGAGAGAGAATGAATGGGTGAGAGGGTGTGGTCCCTCCCCTCAGTGGCGAGAGCCAAATACAACGTTGGCACCTTTCCAGACTTGAACTTCCTGTCCATGAAATGGAGATGGTTATTCCCCAGACCACATCCCAGAGCAACTGCAAAAATCAGACAAGAGTGCTTCGTGACTGTAGGCTGTGGACATAGCTCCCGCCTTCTCTCCTAGCCCCTAAAATCTCCTGATTTTATGGTATTGAAAGCCACAAACTGAAGTAATTCATCTTGAGTGATAAAAACTACTCCTTCAGGCAGCATTGCAAAGATGCAGTTGCTTACAGACGCTAACCAGCTCATCCAAGTCAGGTACGGGTAGTCGCTATAGGTACATGTTCATCCTGCTCTAGCCAAATTAGGAAACAAGTCTACCTTCAGAGATTTTTGAGCTCTGATCACCCTTATCCAGGGGGTTTTCCCTCCCACATACTGTAATGGTCGGAGCCTTTGCTTTTTGTTTGTTTGGTTAGCCTCTTTCTTAACCAGGTAACTAGAAAGGTATGGGTAACGGCTGGCTCTTCTTCCTGCCCAAGTGGGGCTTTTCCAGTTCCCATGAGGCTCTCCCAGAGTCTCCCAGGAGCCCTGGCCTTTGTGGGAGCCTGTGGCCCAGAATTACAGAGAAGCATTTAACTCTGGACAGGGATGCCAGAAAACCAGGTCTTGAGCCTTTTGCTTTCCGTGGGACCCCACCGTTTTTTCTTTTTAGATTTATTCGAGAGAGAGAGAGAAAGCAGGGGGAGGGACAGAGGGAGAGAAGCAGACTCCCCACTAGGCATGGAGCCCCGATGTGGGGCTCGATCCCAGGACCTGAGCCGAAATCAAGAGTAGGGCGCTTAACCGACTGAGCCACTCAGGCGTCCCTCTGTGGGCCCTTTCTAACTTTCATTTCCATAGCTGCAAAAAGTAGGTAATTTAATGCCTTTCTTGCTTATCTCACAGGGATTTTCTGAGGATCACCAGAGATGGGGTATGAGAACATGTTTTGTAAACTGTAAGGGAGTAGGTGACTATATCACACCGTGAGTACAACTGCCGGTATTGTCAGAACTCTCAGATCCTGCAAGCTAGCTCTGGAGGCTTGCAGGTGTCCTCTGGGATTCCTGGGCCTCTGCCCTCTCCTTCCTCCGCCACTCCTCCAGGTAGAACGTGTGGTTAAAAACCTGAGAATGCTTGATCCACTGGCAAAATAACCAAGGAGTGCATAAATTAGAATCACTTCAATTTCATTACTTGTTAAGGATGAGAAAGATGAACAGGTGTTCTTCTAAAGATAACCACAGCCAAGTGTCACTGAGGACCTACTATGCTTTGGGCACATCCCTGTTATCATCAACCCTCCTAATACTGAGAGAAGGGCACAAATGCGTAAAGAATACACACACATTCAGAGGGGAAAAGATGGGTTTTCAGGGAATGATACAGCCATTCTTTATCTGAGACTCATCTTACTAAATTGTGTTGCATTTTCTCTACCACAAGCAGAAATGGAAATACACTATCTTGGTTCTTGCATAAGCAGGAAGCCAGAGGGGTCCTACAGGCCCAACAACCTTACCCCTTAGCTTAAAAGAGAGACAGCCCAGGGCCGGGCTGAAGGCAGATGGGTCTCTGTGTCCCTTAATCCAGGAGCAGCACCTGGTATCCTAGAAAGAGATCAGGCCATACCGAGACCAAGACACCCGGGCAGGAAGCAGAGTGTGGCACGACGGGAAACCTGAGCTCTAGTCCTGGCTTCTGGAACTGCCCGGATAGACTTCCAGGCCCATGGCCATCCTGGGGCTGCTGCTAAAGGGTATGTGCGTGCGTGCGTGTGTGTGTGTGTGTGTGTGTGTGCGCGCGTGTCTGGAATGGCCACGTGGGGTGGTGGAAGGAGCTGGGCTGGGAGTCAGGAGACATGAGTGAAGCGTGCCTTAGCCGTTGTTTTTATAACCTTAGAGCAAACCACTTCATCTCTCTGTGCTTCAGTTTCCTCATCTGTAAAATGGGAGACCGGACTAAACACTCTCCATGCTAACATTCAGATTCTGATGGTCAAGGGCCCCTCAGAAAACCAGGCAAAGTGGTTCGCTCTAAGGTAATGAAGACCATGGCCAAGGGGCACCTGACCTCACTCACTGACCGCCCTCCCAATACCAGCAGGGGCTCCCACTCACCCAACCCACTCAGAAGCCAGAGAACGAGGGAGCCTGTGGATGTTGTCTGCACTGAGCAGAGAGTGTGGGTGGGCTGGGTGATGGTCAAGGAGACCCAGGGGAAACGCCTCAGGAGCTCGGGCCCCTTTCCTGTCAGCTCTGGAATACTGCCAGGACAGTGATCTGCCCAGCCTCTCCCCCTCACAAGGATGGGATCTCAGCTCCTACATCCCCTCCTCCGTTCCTGAGGGAAACAGTCAGGGAACAGGGCCTGCCATGCTGGAGGTGGCCCATGATTGGGGGTGGGGTTAGACTTTGCATGGAGGGAAAGGGTGGGGGGTGTTAGGCTGTAGCTGGGTGGAGAAGTTTTTGCTTCTTCCTCCCGACACTTTGTAGCAAAGTCTTTCTTCCTCCCTGTTTACTTTTCCCTTCCAGGGTCCCCTTCTGGTACTTTCCCTAGTCCTACTCTGAGGGGCTTTGCCCTACTTCTCAGGGATATTGGCATTCTGACAGAGAGCTCCTCAAGATCAAAAAAGCTTTCTTCAGACCTTAGAAAATGGAGCTGGGCAGGGCACATGCATGACAGGCAGGGCAGGCTGGAAAGGGCAAGCGATGGGTGAGTGCCTTTCTCTCCTGAGACTGCCAAGACCCCGTGGAGCCCAAGCCTTTACCCTGTGCTGCTTCTCAAGGAAGCTCAACATCAGGCCACACAGCCTGGAAGTTCCAGAGGTGGGCCAAGGGACCTGCTCTCCTGCAAAGGCTCCAAATTAAGTCACATCCCTAAAAGGGCTGTTCAGGCAGCAATGCCCAAGAATGGCCGAGCACCAGCTTCAGGCCAGGCACAGGGGGTAGCCAGGGCTCCCCAGGGCCTCCTGACAAGCATCCATTTACACAGGCCTCACTTCTGCGTGAAGGCGAGCGGGAGGTGTGCGCGCTCGTGAAGATGGCCTCCTTTGCCACAGAGATGATCTCGGTGCTGCTGCTGGGCAGGGGCTCCCCGCCAAGCTAAAAGAACCCTGGTTGTTCCCAGATGCCTAAAATCCTTTCGGAAAGGAAAGAAGCCTTTCACCTGTAATCAGATCAGGATTAAACCCCTCGGGGAAGGAATACGGTGCTTTTTGGAAGAAGCCCAGGATGGGTGGCAGGACCTGGCTTCTTCTGACCCGTCGTACTGTCCTTGCCGGGAAGACTTTTAACTTCACAGCTTCACAGTTCAGTCGAGAGATGACTTTCTGCGAAGGGCTCTCACCCTGAGGAAAGGCCCCAGTCCAGCTGGAGAGCCCCTCTGGGACGGTCTCAGAGCCCCCTCTCCTTCCTGGCTCCTCCTCTCACACCCAGGCCTGGGCCCTGCTCAGTAAGGCGTGAAGGGGGCCCCCCAGGGAAACCAGAGGAGCAAGGGCCTTTAAATTATGGAGCAGCTTTCCTAGCCCCTCTTGGAAAGGCCCAGCGCCCCCGCTAAATAATTCACCACCTCAGGAAGACCCAGTGGTTCCTGACACAGCTGAAGTAGGTCAGGCATCAACTTGGCCCTGGGGTGGGGGGGCTTGGAGCAGCTCCCCAGCAGCATTAGGAGAGGCTTCAGGCTGGGAAGCAAGGCCTCGCTGGTCCAGACACTGCAGGGAGGCGAGGGGTATAGGCAGGAAAGCATCAACCCCCTCCTCAGGCTGCTGTGCTGCTGGTGCGAACACAGCCACCCATTCCCCTCCTCCCACCCAGACCTCTCTCTGGGGTCCCTGCCACCCTGCCAGGCTCCTCCTCCCTCACAACACCTGGGGGCGTGTTCTCCCTTCATGGGCATGGGGATGCATGTGTCACCCTAGCCTAGCCTTTAACTTAAGCTGATGCACTCATCAGAACACCTTAGACCCAAATCCCCCGGTGCAGGGCTGGGATTCAGAAAAGGTGAGGCAGTGGGGAGAGAGGGAGACCAGGGCCAGCCACAGCTGCTCCCGTTTTGCTCAGAGCAAGACTGGAATGAAACCCTGCCCCTGGGGGCCTCTAGGGCGGCTTCTGTCCTCCCTTTCTAGGCGAAGCTTCAAACCAAGCTCTGAAAGGTATGGGGTGGGGGGCGCGGCGTAGACGGAAAAGACAAACAGCAAAGCCATGAACACAGTGCTCCAGCCCTCCAGGAGCTGGAAAGGACTCCAGACCACCACTTCACCGATGAAGAAAATGAGGCCCCAAATCACAAAACCGGGGCCAGCTGCAGGCGTCCTGACTGGGTTCAGGGCAGTCCAGGGTCATGGCTCCACACAGCTTCCCTGACCTTCATACCCACGTACTCTGGCTTCCAGCAAAACCTCCCCTCAGGAATCAGCCACCACAGGGAGCTCACAGGGAGCCAAGAGGGGGCAGGAGCATCGCCCTTTCTGGGCCAGACTCCTGGGTTCTCCTTCCCTCCAGCACAGCCTCGTTAAGACATACACCAAAGATGCTTCCCAGAGGAGCCCGCCCTCCCAAACCACAGTCCTTTTCTGCTAGAGGGCCTGAAAAGGCCACAGGCCAGGAAGGGTCAGGCCAACTAGAGCACAGCACCCAGAGAAAACAAAGGTCCCATCTGGGTGCTTCCTCTGGGTGCACAGAATCTCCATCCATATGCTCAGACCTCTGATGAGGACGAAGTGAATGTCAAAACCAGGGTGGGCTGGCAGATATGCCCCCGCCGTGGGGTCCTTGGCAAGTCCCTTTTTCTCCAGGACTTAAGTCAGACAACAAGGGAAGGAAGGAGAGGCTACGCAAGCCCCAGGGCCTGGGCCCACTTCACCTCTTTCCCCCCAGCTCACAACATGTACCCTTTAGCTGTGCCCTCCCGGCGGCCATCTGTGTCCCGTGGAAGTAAGGTCAGAGAGCAGTTACTTTGGATGACTTTTTATTTTGCATTTCATATCTTATTCAGCTTCACATTCTCACAGGCTCAGCAATTACAACAGCCACCTCGTCTCCCAAGTCTGAAAAACGTCAAGACAGCCACAGCTGCGGCCAAAGGCAAAGCACGGATGTGCTCACAAAACAACAAAAAAATTGCACAATTTTTTTCCCTTCATTTTTCTGAAACAAACGCCTGACACAAAGGCTTACTGCTGGAGAATGGAAACCCTTTTCTTCTTCATGCCTCAAACTAAACATTAAACTTATCCGACAAGGCGAACAAGGTCTCTTTAATAATTAATTGCACACACACACGAAAAATCCTTTATGATGCATAAATATTTTGTTACACAGGGTACAAAAATACTTTCACTTTTTGGTTGGTTTCGAAGTTCGGAAAGAATGAGGAGCATGGGCAGGGGTGGGGTGCACTGTGGAGAGGTAAGCAAACCGGGCAGAGAAAGGATTTTCTTAGCAGTTGTTGGCCCCTCTAGGAGGAGGAAGTGGAGGGCCTGGATTCGAAATGAAAAAGAAAACACTACCTCTGTCGGGTGGTCGTTGCTGTTTGGCCTGGAAGCGTGTGGGGGTGGGGGGGGGCCCTGGCTGCGGGGCGGAGCCAGCTGCGGGGCTCGGTCCTCACTGAAGCAGGGGGCTGTAGGGGAGGGTGTGGAGAGAGGGACCGGGAATGATGAACCATTGGTGGCCAGGACCTGTTGCTATGGTGACACAATGTGAGAACAAACTGTACACTCACATATACACAAGTTGAAGTGTCTTAATTCATGCCAGAAAACATGCAAAATTAAATGCCTCATTTCTCTGAGGTGGAGCTATGGAAGCAAGTCTGGACCGGAGGTCAGGCCTTGCTCAGTCCCAGTGAGACCTCCGGGCTGGGGCTGGGTATCCCAGCAAGAAGGCCCCCCCCAATCCTCCCGGGAGGCCTTGGCGAGGGGGCTTTGGGGAAGGACAGGCCTGAGGAAGAGGAGAAAGGAAACAGGAAGCAGTCCACTGAGTCAGGCTTAAAATTCACAGTCTTTGGAAGGAGGCAGCAGCTCTCCACAGGCCGCCTGGGGGCAGTGGAAGCTCAGAGCGGCTTCCTCCCCAGCGGGGCAGGGGCTTCAAGCTGCGGTGACAAGACCTGGAGGGAGGGGAGAGAGGTGGCCGTGAGCAGAGGGGTGGCACTGGAGCTGAACCCAGGCCTGACCCTTGTGACAGGCTGCAAGATGGCTGGCAGGGGGTGCCGGTGGGAGAAGGGGAGAACCCAGCCAGAGTACCTAGTGCGCAAGCTCAGGTGGACGCCTAGCACCAGTGAGCTGCCGGGCTCAGGCAGAGGGAGGAACCGTGGCCCCCGCAGGAAGCCAGGCTCTCGCACACTTTTCCTCCTGGGCCTCTGGGCCAGCACTTACTGAAGAACTAACAGAACTGACGATATTTCCATCCTTGCTGGGCGGTATCCGAAGAAGGGTACCAGCGCACCTGCAAGAGAAGCCAACGTCAGGGGTAGCTGCGCAGTCCCTTCTCTCGACTGGGGAGCCGTCAGCGTCCCTGCTGGAGTCCTGCTTCTGTCACTGACTGGTAAGACGCCGGGCCAGTTACTCACCTCTAGGCATCGGTTTCTTCATCCTGAAAATGGGAGAGCACCACCTGACCCGCCTCCTCTGCAGGGTCGAGGTTCAAGTGAGAGAAGCCTTACGGAGGGGTTCTATACTCCACTCAGCCTGATGGGAACGTGCCGGCTCGTACCAGGTGGAGTCTCGGCAGTGGGGGCACTGGGCCAGCAATCCACCCCTCCCCCTGAACTGGGAGAGGGCAGAATGCCTGATGTTGGGAGAATGAACCTCGTAGAGTTTTGCTCAGCTTCTTTCTGTCTCAGGGCCCTCATCAACGTACAGGACAGAGATGACTAGGCTGATCCTGGTGGCTGTCCGTAAGGATTAGGGGAGACACAATGTACACACATCTTAGGAACCAAAGTTGCCATGGTCTCCAAGGGGTACGACTCCCAGACGTTGGTACTGTCCTTGTAGGATTCTCCAAGGAAGCCAGGGCTGAGACCCAGCGGATGCCTACATCCCTTTCCACCCCTCTGTTCCCTCCATTATCAGCCTCCCAAGTCTTAGAGATTTGTAACCCGCCAGCTGAGCCCCCCAGTGGGGGTCTGGCAGCTACTTCAACCCCCAGGCCCCACAGACCAGTAACCCCAGAGCAGGATTCCCAGAGACGGGTCACAAAGTGACCCGCCCTCCCTTTCTAGGTACAGCCTCCCCATGGGCCCGTCGTCTGGGTGGTGAGCTATGCCGGGTGCCATGCCAAGATCACAGGGAGGCCACCTGCCCCAGTTATAGACAGCATGCCTGCCCCGCGGCTGCCTTGGAGTGGTGGCGGAACATGGCACCACAAGACAAGTCAGGGGCAAGGGGCAGAGTGCCCAGAGTGGGGGGGGGGGGCGGAGTCCCCTCAGGAAAAGGAAGGGACGGCATGCAAGAGCCAGTGTAGAAAACAAGTACCAGCGGGCCACACAGATCACGCCCCCGACACCGCAGCAGTGGACTCAGTTTCCCACTTGGCTGCCTGGAATCCCCGCCTCTAAGCAAGAAGATAGCGAGCAATGCCAGGTCATGTGGGGGCTGGTGGAAGCTTCCTGAGAACTGCCATGTCTCCTTCAAATTACAGGTGTTTTCATACACCCCAGGACTCTGGCCACCGCACGCTCAGCAGCAAGTCAGAGGCTGGTCACCCTAAAATGCAGGACACGTGGCATATAGCAGGAGCAGGTCCTAGGCAACCTGACCAATACCAGAATCTTCTCTGGGCTCCGAGGATGTGGCACTGCTCTCACCAGGACACGGCTGACCCCGGGCCGCTCGAACCACCTTGATTAAGCGCCATACTGCACAGAAAACGGTCAAGTGCCTCTTCTTGCCTCTGAGTTGTCCAGCCTTGGAGGCCACTATCTTCTCTCCTGCCTCCACAACATCTGGAAGCAGTTCCCTCCCCTCTCGGCTGACAGTCGAGGGGGAGGATGCCTCTCCTCCCCTTGGCTGAGCTGTGGGATGCGCTCTCAGCTGGAAGGGTGGCCGGACACAGAGCTCATCCCACAAGAGAGGGACAAGGAGGAAACCAGCACAGTGGCTACCAGCCACGCCTGTGACCCAGTCCAGCTCGGGAAACCCCCCGTTAGGCAAGGACGTCCAGCCAGGATGGGTGTCTCGCAGGGCTGGACAAGGGGCGAATGTCAGTTAGCGTGGGAAGGACTCGGAGGCCTCTGACTCTCTCTCTCTCGATGGGGGAAGCTGAGGCTTCCTGCAGCTGCATAAGGGGCTCCATTGGCAAGCCTGCTTCATGGGGTCCCCCACTCTCCCCACTAGGTGCTGCGACTCAGCCTCCAAAGCAGCAGTCTCCCCCCAGCCTGAGATGAGCCACCACCTCCTTGGGGAGGAAGTTGAAGAAAGCCCCCATTTCTGAGCTTGGGACTGATGTGCCATCCAGGTGGACAGAACATACTTGAGGGGCTGCCTTTCCACTTCCTCAGACACCTGGGATAGGCTGGCAGTCGGGGCTCTAGAGAAGCACTGTCCCTTCCTGCCCCCGCTCAGAACAAGAGCCCCGTAAAGCATAGCAATCAGGGCCAGCACGTCAGGCAGTGAGTGCTCGGCCCGCTCCCAGGGACTCCAGTTGTTCACAGGGATTCTGCAGGTCCTGAGAAGCCACCTCACAGGGACAGGCCCGTGGGCATCTAGAATGACCCAGTTCCAGGAGGGGCAGCATCAAAACAAAAGGGGGACATGAATATTCAGTCATCTCTCACAGCTTGGGACGGACTGAGAAGATAGGTGGACAGAGGAATCAATCCACATGAGAAGAAACAGGAATAACCAAGAAATATGGGCGCCTCACTCCTCAGAAAGTCAATTAAAAGAACACTTGGGTTGGCATGTCTACACTTTGACCTTGTCATAGTTGTAGGGGTTTACGATAAGGAAAACCAGCAGGACAGGCGCAAAGGGCGGACAAGGGCGTCCACTGCCGCACAGCCCTGGCAGCACAGAAAACTGCGTGAACAACCTAATGTGCCATCGATAGGGAGCTGGACACCCTTACACAACAGTGGGTTTGCCAGGCAGCCAGAATGTAGATCTACATTTACTGACGGGAAACAAGGGCCTAATACTTAAGCTTTAAAAAGATTAAATGTATAACTTTTATAAAAGATCTGCATCTATGGATCTTACACACATGCACCCAACCACCTACCAAGCCTAAGGACTCAAAGTAGCCATTTTCGGGGGAGCAGGATAATAAGCGAAGGGAAAAGGGAACCTTATCATGCCCATCATACAGATCAGAAAATAGAGGCAAGGGAGTTCATGTAACATTAAGGTCAGAAGGAAGCGGTGAGCCAGTATAAGAGCCACAGTCAGAGACCTCCGCATCCTCAGGTAGCCGTAGAAAATGAAGCCCAGTCTGGGAGGACCCTGGGATGCAAGGGGACACAGAGACCCCCTGCTTTTAGGCATGTGCCAGACCCCAGTGTGCCCCTGCCACCCATACCTCTTGGATGCCTCACCCTCTTATAGAGAAGATTCTACGAAGAGAACCAGGAGATCGAACAAGATGGCCTCATGCCAAGACAGAGTGGGACTGAGCCATCCCCAAGCCCCTTCCTGCAGGTCTGGGCCCTGTGGCCACACACGATGCCTCAGCCAAGGCTGGGCTAGTGACAGAGGGCATGCAGTTGGGGTGTGCATGCTGAGATAGAGTAAGGAAGGACTGCTTTTCATCCCCTTTTGCTACTACCTTCTCTCCAAGTCACCTCCCTGCCTACAAGCACAGAAAGTCAGTTCTGTTGTTCCTCTGGGGTCAGAATAGTGCCCTCAGGATCAATAGCGTCCACTTTCCTCATTGAGGATTTTCAGCCTCTACTTCTGGGCAACACTGTCAGGGGACAAGGAGGGAGCTCTTGGAGGGGGAAAACACTGGAAAATGTACTCTCCTGCTTACGAGTGCATCCGGTCCAGACAGGGTGGTTTACTGCTGTGGAGACGGACGTCCAGAGAAGTCGAGTAGCAGGGCCAGAACTAGTTACTACCTGGTCCAATCTCTTGTTGTTAGCCTTCCTCCTGAAAAAATGCCATTATCCTTTGAAGTGGCCTTTATTCCCTTCCCAGGGAGGCCAGAGACAGGAAGTGAGACCTAATCAGGCTGCTCCAGCCTTCAGGGAGGCCCCAGGGGGCACTAGACAATAATGATAATAAATAGTAACTATGATTAACCGGCACTTCTCTAGCTCTCCCTCTATACTAACATGCGGAAAAACAAACACTAATAAAGTAGGTATGATTATCACCATTCCAAAAAAATGGAGACACAGAGAGGTTAAGTAACTTGCCCAAGGTCACACAGGTGTTGAAAGAGCCAGGATTTGGACTGAGGCAGCCTGACTGGAGTTGGGAGAGCCCCTGGGCATGGACAGGGCGGGAAGAAGCTGGAAAGGAAGGCAAGGGGAGGGCACAGAGCCCTGCAATATGGAGTTTAAGGAAAGGTCGTCGTTTGCCCCTCCCAGCCAGCTGGGGAGCCACCCAAAGAAAGGGCAGAGGCGCCTCACCTTACGAACCTGACGTGCCGTCTCCGGCTCCCAGCCTCTGCCCACCATTGTCATGGCCGAGCATCTCAGAACAGATGGGGTAGGACGGCTCCACCTGATGGGGTCTTGCCCTCTCATTTCACAGAGGAGGACACACACGGACGCCCTGAGGTGGAGTCACTTGAGAAAGACCAGGTAGCTAAATGGTGGCAAAGCTGGGATCGGAGGCAAGGAGGCCAGCAAGGCCTCGCAGGGCTGCTGCAGTGAAAGTCCCTGCTTGGCCAGGAGCTCTCCTGCCCGCCTTCCACACGCTGCCAGGTCACAGAGGACAAGCACTGTCTTCCGGGCTCACCGCAGAACCTGGTCTGTGGTAAATACCCAAACATTTCCCTTTAGCAAAGGATCTTTACCACCTTCCTATCCCCTGGTCAATTTTCCAAGCGCCAAGTCTAACCACACTTCTCCCCTCAGTACGATCTAACGTGGCCGTGGCCAAGGAGAACTCCCCTGCTGAAGGAAACCGCCTGCAAGGGTAGTAGCAGGGGGGAGTCTGTACCTTCCACCTTGGGACTGGGTGGACCCAGATGTCACTAAGCCCTCCAGAGGACCGGAGACAGACGTGCACTCAGCCCTCCCTCGGGCAGCACACCCAGCCTCTCCCACCTCAGCTTCTGGTTCCTGTGAACTCTCCCCTTCCTGGCTTCGCACGTCCTGTTCCTCCTCCTGCCCTACTGTCCTGGCCGGGCCCCCTCCGTCCACAGCGGGGCGGCCCTGGCCCGGCTGCCCTTCCCCAGCCTCAGCTCTTGCTCGGTCTACCGATCCCAGGCCAAAGCGGGCTTGCCATTGCGCCTCAGCCTCCCTGTGCTGCTGGTGGCTCCCGGTCCGGATGCCCTGCCACGTGTCCTGTCACAGCCTCAGGGAGGCCCAGGCCCGAACGGACCACGGCTCGCCGGCCCCTCGGGCACTTGCCACGGCACTCGGCAAGCACAAAGCCCCGCAGAGCCTGGGGCCCTCCCCAGCCGTCCCCCCCCCGCCCCAGAAGGGATTGTTCCCTCCTTCCCGCCCCAGTGCAGGTTCACCGCACAGCGTCCGGGCTTCGAGAGAACCAGCGCACACACGGAGCCCTCAGGACGTGCCCACTGCGTACCAACACTTCACGGGCTGTTAACGCCTAATTCCCACAACAACCCTGAGGCACCGAGTTCGGTTCTCATCCTTCCAGGCAGTAAAAAAGTCAAGACACAGAAACCTTTAAGAGCTTTCTGAAGTTTATAAAGACTGGAGAGGCAGAGGCAGGGGGCCTGGCTCCAGAGGCCACACTCAGGTTGGGACCGCAATCGGGGCTCTGTTAGCACGGGCAGAACGCAGCACAGTGCCCGCCCGCAGGTGTTCAGGGGGTGGTGGGACCACGCTGGGTCTCTCTCAGCGCTCACACTCCGCCACCGCCAATCCGCCACGTGGCTGATCCTCTCCCTCCCCTCTGTCTGAGCCCAAACCCTCAAGATAAGGTCATGGAAGACAGCAGTCCTGCTGCGGCTCTGGAGGCATGAGTGTCCCACGGGCCACCCAGGAACAAAGTCTGGCCAACTTAGAGCCCCCTTCGTCCCCTACCCGCCTCGCCCCCAGAGGGGCTTACCT
>NW_027397087.1:29805969-29825003 GCF_003265705.2 Callorhinus ursinus
CTTCGTCCCCTACCCGCCTCGCCCCCAGAGGGGCTTACCTGAGCGTGGAGGGCGGCGGCGGCGGCTGGGTAGGTGAATGCAGCAGTTGAGACGGCTGGGCTCAGCTCTGTGGTGTACAGAGGGTAGGGGGCCCAGGCCTCCGGGGACGCGGGGATCAGAGCAGCCCCCATAAGGTCATCTGCAACGGGAGACAACAGTCCCCCACTGTCAGAGCATGGGTCTCCCCTTCCACTACCCCATTCCAACCAGAGAAGGGGACCTGTCACTATGGTTGAAGCGTAAGCTCCCCGCTGAGGCCAGACTTCCCTCAAGGACCCCAAGACCAGGAAAACAAGCCCTGTTAACTTGACCTGGCATGGTGAGCATTTTCTCTGCCTCAAGAAGCCCTCGGATGGGCCCCTGCCCATCGCAACCAAGAGAACTCAGAGAAGGCTTCAGGGGAGCTGGGTGATACGGACAGCTCAGGAGCTCAGTCTGTCTGCAGTCCAGCAAAGGCTACAGGGGTGGAAGGAACCCTAGAGAGAGGTGGCTGTGGACAGAAGAAGCCTCCTGGCAAGGACTGATTCCCTCAATGACAATCTCGATGTCTTCCCTCCGTATGCAACTCTGCTTAGGTCCCCAGCTTGGGCCAAGTAAAAGGACAGCAGACAACAGACGACAACTCTGAGCACCACTCACAGGGGTCCCGTGCGATGAAGTGTGCTCCTAGGGCAGGGTGAGCATTGGTGGGATTAGGTGTAGCCATTAGCTTGTTCTTGGCCATCTTGGTGTTGGCTTTGGCAAACTCTAGCCTCAGGGTCTGCGGGTTCTCAGGATCAAAGCGAATACCCTACAAGAGAAGGAAAGGAAAGGAAGGAAAAGACTTTGTAGGACCCAGACTGTCCACTGCAATGCGTACAGAGGGGCCCCAGAAAGAGCTCGCCTAGGGGGCACCTGGGTGGCACAGTCAGTTGAGCGAATGACTCTTGATTTCGGCTCAGGTTGTGATCTCAGCGTCCTGGGACCAAGCCCTGAGTTGTGCTCCCTGCTCTGCAGAGAATCTGCTTGTCTCCTCTCCCTCTGGCCCTCCCCCTGCTTGTGCTCTCTCTCAAATAAATCTGAAAAAAACAAAAACAAAAAAATGATCTTGCCTAAAAGCCTCACCCATGCAGGGGACAACACAGAGGACAGACTGCTTGGACCTTGTGAGTAGTGGCATTTGACCCAGACAGTAGAGCCAGGGACTTGGCCTCAGAATGGCTGGGAAATCAGGCACATCTGCAGGCCCTTTCTTGGGGGGGCATGGAATGGGGCGAGGTTTGCAGGAGGCAGGACAGGAATACTCGTTGCCTAGAGGTCTGTGGCTCAGGGAAAACCTTGTTTGTCTACTCACGTTCAATGCATTCTTGGCTGCTTCTGCTCCTGCTCGGCTGTCAAAGATCACAAAACCAACAGGCTGGAAGGGAAAGGAGAGAACAGCCTTGCATGTCTCCCAACATTCCACCTTCCCCTCAAAAATAAAACAAAAAACAGCTTCTTGCCTATATCCTCCCTATGTTTAGCTGCAACAGGAGAAGTTTCTCATGCACCAGAAGTCTCCCATCCAGGTTCCAATTGTGGGAAAGGGTGTCAACGGAGCTTTCTCTCACCACGTTAAACATCACCCTCTCGGTAAATCTTTTTTTTTTTTTTTTTTTTTTTTAACGCATGCAGGTCGGGGCGCCTGGGCAGCTCAGATGGTTAAGCATCTGCCTTTGGCTCAGGTCACGATCCCAGGGTCCTGGGATCAAGCCCCGCATCAGGCTCCCTGCTCCACAGGAAGCCTGCTTCTCCCTCTCCCACTCCCCCTGCTTGTGTTCTCTCTCTGGCTGTCTCTCTCTCTCTGTCAAATAAAATCTTTAAGCAAAAAAATAAAAATAAAAATAAATGCATGCAGGTAATTAAGAGGAAGTTCCAGTGTTTTCCCCAGCAAGGGGAAATGTATCAAGGACATGAGAAGGCTCCAGGTTCAATCAAGGGGCAATAGGTTGAAGACTTCTCAACTTCATTCTGGCAAGTTCACTCCAGACCCCAAATGGCCCCCACAGGGCCATCAGGAGCCAGAGCACAGCCACCACATGTGTGCTCTTCAGCCCTGGGGCCAGGCTGTGGTTTCTCAAAAGCCAGAGGGGGAGTCCCAGGAGCTGACTGGTAAGGACAGGGGAGCTGTGGAGGCCGCTCTTACACCAGCCCAGCACAGAAACGGGATGAGAGGGAGCAGGTCTCAGCTGCCAGATGCCTCAAGATGAGGAAAAAGGCAACAGACACAGGTCCAAGTTTAGCAGTCGGTCTCGGCTGGGAGGAAAAAAAACTTTGGAGAGAAATTACCTGTCTCGATGTGAGCTTGATCAGGGACCCTTCATAGCCCTGTAGAGAGAGAGGTGGTCATCATGGGGAAGGTCAGAAGCCTTTGTTGTGCTAACCCAGGCCCCCTCCTCCAGCTCCCAGCAGCACCATTCTCACACTCCCCCCCCAACCCCCGCAATAGCCACCACCCTGACCTCCACCACTGATGTGCGCCCTCTGCCCTTGTGTTCCCTATCACATGGTCTAGCACACAGGGCGGGCATCATGTGGCAGCATTCATCATTTCATGCGTAAATTCCCGCTTGCTCTGCTAACTTGTCATCTGGAAGGACAGACCCTACCTTGTAAAGTTTTCTCAAAACTTAAACTGAAAAGTCTACACTGAATCACAAAGATTCCTTATATGGCCAAGTCAACTCAGATTCTCTCGTTTCCACTTTACAGATGAGGAAAGAGAGGCTCAGAAAGGGCTAAGCAATTGGCGGAGAGCAACACGTGAATGAGCAGAACCATGATAGGAAGCCAGGTCTGCGATCACCATTTCTGATACACTCTCCTCTGTCTTTCCTCCTGCCCTATCCAGGTCAGAGTCATTCCTGCTGCTTCTGCTCCAGCCTAGGCTCTGCCCACGGGTGGCTGGGTCCAGACTCACCTTGAACGGCCGGAAGAGCAGGTAGAGTTCTCTGGGTTTAATGTCCACAGGGAGGCCACTGACGAACAGTGTCCGGACCTGGGGACAGAGACCACAGTAGACAGGGATAACGGCTCTTCCTTCAGGAAGGAACTGGAATCCTTCCAGAGGGGAAGGAGGAATTCTGAATATCCTGGGCTTCCTTTAGAGGCCGAGACAAATGAACACTCGGGAGTTTCACAGCATCTCACTTTTCAAAGCCCTTTCTGTACACTTTGCTTTCTCTGCGTTCATCCCACAGGTGATTCAACAAGCACCTGCTGAGCACCTCTGTACACAGACCCAACAGCGGCTGGAGGAGAGAGCCCTATGTGATAAGCACACAGATCAAGGATCCCTGAGACTTCAAGAAAGCTAGGGTGTCTTACCCCCAACATTAGACAAGTCAAAACGTATACAGTTTTCAGAAGATACCAACGGACCCCTGGTTGAGAGGCTGGGCCTGGTCTACAGAAGACACAAGGATGTAAACGGATCCTAAGTCTTAGGTCATGCGACACCCTGCAGTGATTTCAACGGAGGACCTGGCAGGCTCACATCCATCTCCGAGTGCTTCGTACACTAGATGGAGGTTCTTCAATGGCAGGGACTATGTTGTATTCTTGCCTCTATGCCCCGTTCTTAGCGTGGTGCTGTATTAAACGTTTACTGAATAAGGGACCTGGCTAAGGAGTCAGAGAGGGAAAGTTACGCTGGGTTTTCAAGAATGAGTAGGCTCTTACCAGCCTCAAGTGAGGCAGACGGTGCTATAAGTTACGAGCCTTGCCCTCAACATGGTTACAAGTCAGTGATCAAGCCAGATCTAGACACCAGGTGTCCATCCTGTGACTCTGACCAAACCTGACCTCCTGACCCGGGGCTGAAGTCCCTGAGAGGGCTGGCAGGCACTCGATGGTGCCACTGTTGGTTACATGTTGCTGGCACCAGATGCTCAAGTAGCAAGGCCAGATCGGCCAATAATTAGAGTGGGGAGGGAGGATTTTCCATTGTTTAGGTCCATAAAAAATACATATTAAAACCACGGCTGAGGCATGAAAAACCCAAATGAATAGAGCTTCCCTATACACCCGACTCCTGATTTCAAAAAGCTGCATCTCGGGGCACCTGGGTGGCTCAGTTGGTTAAGCGTCTGCCTTCGGCTCAGGTCATGGTCTCAGGGTCCTGGGATCGAGCCCCGTGTCGGGCTCCCTGCCTCTTGGGGAGCCTGCTTCTCCCTCTGCCTCTCTCTCTCTCTCTCTCTCATGAATAAATAAATGAAATCTTAAAAAAAAAAAAACTCTTAAAAAAAAAGTTGCATCTCATACCATCAAGCCAAGCTAAGTCTTCTCAACTCATCCCTACCGGTATAAGAGAAAGCTCACGTGCCTCAGCCACCCCCACCCCCCATGCGGCCATTCCTGACAGCATTTAGATGCCCTACAGTGGCCACATCCCCTTCTCCAGAGGCACCAAAGAATTTCCTCCATGCTCCAGTGATGGCCTCCTGAACCCAGGCAACAGCCCTTCCAATGGCTTAAATCAAGAACCTGAGCAGCCAGGCAAAGTTATACGCAATGCAGGCAGGCACAGAGACAGACACACAGACACACCCCCAATGAATACCCAGATCTCAACAACAGAGCCAGGAATGGCAAAGGAAACCAGCCCCGACAGCTGTTGGTAACCAGCGTCACCAGCCCCGCCCACACCAAGAATGGCTCCCAGCCCACAGCTGATAAAGAATGGGTGAGGACAAACTTCTCTCGAATAGGTTTTTACCAAGAAGCATACCAGGCAGAATCCCTTGCAATTCAGGATGCATCTTCCCCCTCTGGCCATGCCTCTCCCTCCCCAGACACACCTCTGCTTCCAGGCGCGGGGTGAGGGTTCTGCGCATTTCACTTCCCTTATACGCAGCTCTCGGGCATGGCCCTGTTTCCAGAGGAACCTGGGAAGAACTGGACAGCCCAAGCTCCTGGCAGAGTGAACCCAGCTCCTGGACTCCAAAGAACAACGGTCCTCTACACCCCTCTGCCCTTTGATTAGAAGGCCTTTAATTTACATGTAAGCCCTCAAACACAAGTGATATGCTCAGGTCACACAGTTTGTTCTTAAAAGGCAGCAGACCTGGGACTCAAAACCCAGGTCTTCTGACTACTCGTCCAGGCTGCTTTTGGGTGCCAGGACTTGGACACCCAGCCCACCCCTCAAAGATGGATTGAAAGTGTGCAAGCCCAGCCAGGGCCGTGCTGGATGGACCTGGATCAGTACTACTCCCTCCTCCCAGGGATGTGGTTTTGGTCCAAGACACGGAGCCAGAGCGGCCCCACAGAAACCTCTGCCTCAGTTCTCCCCAGGGGCCACCCATTTCACCCAGGCTAATTTTAAACCCTTCCTCAAATGGCTCCTTTCTGGCCAGACCTCCCCAGAGGCCCCCTTAAATAGCAAGTTCTCAGCACAAAATTTCCTGCTTGGGCTGGGGGTGGGGTTGAGGATGAGTATGGGGGAGCTTCCCCTCATTCCCAGCTCGGATCCTTATTTCCAGCCTTCCCTATGGGCCAGACGACCCTTTTCCTCTGTTCCGTCTTTTAGGTTCTACAGTGTCCAAAACGCTACAATCTGGCTTAACGCCCTGTCTTGGGAAACAAGCTGAGGTCAGGCGGTTATGGATCAGGTGGTGGGTCCCTATCCGCCAGGTCACAGGAAGCTTAACCTGAATACTCTCCTTGGCCCTTACTTGATCCTAGTCTCGCCGGCAGATGATGTGCCCTCTGCCTATCCCCTTGTGCAGATAAGGAAACTGAGGCCCAGAAAGGGCTCGTGCGGCTTAGCTCACAAGGGAGCCGAGCTGGGTAAGACCCAGGCACCCTGACTTAGCCATCTGTGCCACCAGCAATCCATCTTGCTGTGGGGCAGAGGGAACGGCACCGAGGTGGCCTCGTTGGCCCCATGGGCGGGGAAAGAGCTGCCCCATGTCAGTTTCCTCCAGGCGCTTGTTTAGGATGCTGGGGTGATGGGGGAAGAGCAAGAAGGAACCACAGATGGAAGGAAGCGTAAGCCGAGCCAGCTGCTCGGCTACACGTGGAGAGGACAAGAGGCTGCAGAGACCAATCCCCCTCCCGCTTCCAACTCTACCCGGGCCTGCCCCCCCCCCCGCCACCCCGACAAACACCCCCACAAGCTTGTCTCAAGGCAGCTGCTCGTGCTGCCCCTCCGCGCACCCCTTCCTCATTCCCTAACTGAAGGGCACTCATCTTTCGGGTCCCTCTGTTTCCTCACTCCCCCTTCCATCCTCTGAAATCTTACGTGGCCAGGATGCCCTGCCTTCTATTGTTCCCACAGTCTAAACTTACCCCCTCCACCTGGACTCTGTAAAAGCCCAGACACAGGAGCCAAGGCTCAAAACCTTCCTATCCCCCACCGTGCCTAGAGTCAGGCCTCCGCATTTGAATTACTTGGGGAAGCGGTTTCATCTCTCCAGATCTCAGTTCCTTCGTCTGTACAACGCAGATACCATCTACCTCCAAGATGAGGAGCTCACTTTGCTCTATGCCCAGCACATAGCAGAGGCTCAACAAAATGCTGGTTCACTTAGGGCTCCTGTAATCACAGCATTGACCTACACAAAATCCTCCCCTATCAGGTACCATGAGCCATTTATTTATAAAGTTGCCTAGTGAGCCTGGATTGGGTCCAAGTCAGTCCGGAGCTGGGAATGCAGGTGAGTTAACCATAAGTAGTCACTGGATTCTTTAGTGTTCCTCTTCCCTAGGGAGGGAATGGCCAAGGTGGAAGGCACCATAGAGACCAGCTAGTTCAACACTCTCACCCTGCAGATGAGGGAACCGAGGCTCAGGATAGGAAGGTGACAGAGCAAGCTGACAGCACAGGGCGCCTGGCTGGCTCAGATGGTTGAGCACCTGCCTTCGGCTCAGGTCATGATCCCAGAGTCCTGGGATCGAGTCCTGCATCGGGCTCCCTGCTAGGTGGGGAGCCTCCTTCTCCCTCTGCCTCTGCCTCTCTCTCTCTCTGACTCTCATGAATAAATAAAAGGATTCAGGCACCAACTGCGGGGTGATGCCAAGCTAGAAAGATTAACCAAAGCACCCATGTCCTCCCTACTCTGTGTTCAGTACAGGAATTCAACACAAAAACGTTTTTAAGTATTTGAAGAAAACAGAAGGGGTAGTTCACACAATCCCAGGCTGCTAGAAGGCACCAAACTTGTTGCCTGGGCTCTTCTCCTTCCATACACTCACCCTTTCTCCAGAAGTATCCAGACAACAAAAGGGATTATCTCCCCTGTCCTGAAATGTCGAAGGCAACAACAGTCCTTCTAAGATGGTCATCTTTACGGCAAGTACCGGTGGACGGTGCTGGACCTACAGCCACATCCTCAGTCCAGGTGGAAGGTAAGTTTGGAACAGGGTAGGGAGAGTATTAAGGGAGAAGCGGAGAAAGTATGGAGAATCTTTAGATGTCAGTGAAAGAAGAAACATGTTGAGGAACAGCTCTTCCAGTGGAACCTGCTAGAACTTACCATGTTGACATGGACAAGGAATTTGGCCACAGAGGTGTGCCCATAAAGGACACTGCAGCCTTCATGATGGTCAGGAGTAGACTTGACCTTGCTGGAGGTCCCAGCCAGCCCCAGGCCTGCCTAGAGGAACCAAACGGCCTTTAGCACAACTGTGTCCCCCGTCCAGGAGGCTTTGGGGGCTCGTGAGGCTGGTCTTCCCCTAGGCAAGTCCTGTTGCCTGACCTCTCCCTGAGTCGCTGGGAGCAAAGGGTCGAGGAGGTCCAGTCTCATTTAAGTCCATGCCACAGGCTATCACAGGAGGTCAGACTTCCTGAGGTTGTCTAGCTCTTCACTATGGACCCTACAGTGCTGGGGGGAAAGAGCCCTCACCTCCTCCACAGAAGGCCCCTGAGCTCGCTCCTAGTGCTCCAGGGGAGGGGCAGAAAAGAGCATCTCTGAGCGGCCTCCCTCACCCCCAGCATTATTCTTGAGGCCCCTGTGGAGGGAATGTCCCCTAGAAGGAGCCTCTCAGCCCACTTTCTAACCCCAAAATGACAGACTCCCTGGAGTCCCTGGCTATTTCCTTTAGGCCTCATACTGGAGGTCTCTCTCCCTCTGTGGCCCCCTGTGGCCCTCCCCAGCACGAGGAAGACTAACCTTCTAAAGAGAAGCAGGAAGAAGGGACTCTGACCACCTCAGTCATATCTGTGTGTCTGATGTTCTTCCTTCAGACAAACTGACATTTGTTTACAGATGTTCAGAAAAAGTGAAATCAAACAAAAGGCTTCAGGAGCAAGGGGATAGTGCCGCACAAGGCATCAGCCTTAGAACAAGTCCAGACCTCCGTGGGAAAGGCCTCAGGCAGGACTCCTCCTCTATCAGTCCAGGTGGACATCTCTCTTGGTCCTGGACACTCCCCCAGACAAACCTGTCATTCACTGCCCCCAACCCAGGCCAGCCCTCTGGACAGTGGCTGCTCAGAGGTCTCCCTCCTCCCCCCAGGGCACACAGAGGACCCAGCTCTCATGGAGGCCGTACAGAAGTTGAGGGAAGGGGGCTGTCGGGCGACAAGGAGGGGATGGGTGTTCTCTACAGAGGAAAACAGCCAAGCAAAGCTTCCATGTGGCACAAGACGGGGGCAGTGGTCAATGGGGCCCCTCCTCCAATAAAGAGGACCCCACACTCAGGGCCCTGTAGCTCCAACTCGCCCCAACCTTTTCAACGCAAGACTCCCTTCACACTGAGCATTAAATGTTCAACTTCGCAGTCAAGGGCCACAGCAGGGTACTGTGGCTGAGAGGACAGGCTCCATTAAGTCCCAGCTTTTATTATGAGACAGAAAGGGTAAACACCGCTTTCAAAAACAGTGGAATGCTCATGGATATCAAACCCTCTTAGCCTTTAACTCTGAAGGACAGCCACTGCCTTCCTTTAAACCCCAGCCTTGTAATCTCCAAGGACCAACCACCCAGAGGACAGACCTTTCTCCACAAAGGATGCTGAGTTAGGAAAACATCAGGGCCACCCCTGACCTCTTCCCCACCCCACCCAGAAATAAACCCCTGGGGTCCACCAGGAACACTCTGCCCTAGGAGACAGACTCCTGCCTTCCAGGCAAATCCCTTCCTCACAGGGCTGGGACACAGGAAGGACACACCCAGGGAAACTTGACTTTGGGCAATAGATACATCCTACCAAAGAGATAAAAATGACTTTTGAAAATGGATTCTTTGCAGCAATCCTGTAGCATCTCTGGAAGTTGGAATTCAATCTGGAAAGGAAAAACTATTTCAACTGTCCATTCCATCAAACTACTCAAGTGATGGGCTTGCTTTGAATCCCCACCTACTCGCAGCTTAGTGTGAGCTCTGGTGTCATCTGGATGGAAAACACCACTTAGGGAAGGGAGTGGGGGGAGGAGGGAAGTCCAAAAAGGGAAAAACAAGCCTCTCATAAGCCCCTCCCACATCCTTCCCTGACTCCCAGCCCTCTGAAGCAACTGAAATGCAGAATATTTGAGCTGGGAAGAAACCTTATTTTTAGATGAGGGAACCAAGGCCCAGGGTTCCAGTGAGTTGCTCCTGGTCACCAGCATGTCAAGCAGCAGCCCCTGTGTCCCCGGGTGCCTGTGAGTCAACGTTCCTTCGCAGACCTCAATCTCGCACACCAACTCACTCAGCCCCCAGTCAAGTCAGCCTTGGGCACCCTGAAAACAAGTGGCCTTTAGCCTCTGAGCTAAGAAGACAGAAACAGCTCCTCGCAGAAGGTTGATTTGGGGTGGGGGTTGGGGGTGGGGGAGTGGAGGTGTGTGTCCTACTGGATGATCCCATGGTTAGTCCTTAACAGAATTAATTCCGGGAAAGTCAAAGGAAGACAGACAGACTGCCAATTCCCAGCACTAAGTGGGAACAGCCTTGTGCCCTGCTGACTTGCAGGCAGGGGCCGGAACAGGGCCACACATATGCCTCAGACAGGGCAGCTAGGCACATGTGGCCCCAGATGCCCCAAGTCCAAACAGAAGCCCAGGCCACCCCACCTACCACTGCTACCCTCACCGGCCAGACCCTGGGAGTTTATGAAACGCAGCCTGCATTATGTCCAGATTATGGCTTTCCTGATACAAAGATACGGAAGGTCCTGGGGCACCTGGGTGGCTCAGTCGGTTAAGTGTCTGCCTTTGGCTCAGGTCATGATCTCAGGGTCCTAAGACTGAGCCCCGCATCGGGCTCCACACTCAGTGCAGACTGCTTGTCTCTTTCACTCTCCCCCTGCATGCTCTCTCTAATAAATAAATAAAATCTTTTTTTATTTATTTGACAGAGAGAGACACAGTGAGAGAGAGAACACAGGCAGGGGTAATGGGAGAGGGAGAAGCAGGCTTCCCGCGGAGCAGGGAGCCCGATGTGGGGCTCGATCCCAGGACCCTGGGATCATGACCTGAGCCGAAGGCAGATGGTTAATGACTGAGCCCCCCAGGCGCCCCAAAAAAAAAATTATAAAAAAAAAAAAGATACTAGAGGTCCTTTGTCTTTTTAAAAAGATATTTATGTATTTATTTATTTGAAAGAGAGTGAGCGAGAGCAAGCAGGGGGATGGAGAGGGACAAGCAGACTCTACACTGAGCGCAGAGCCTGATGAGGGGTTTGATCTCGACCCTGAGACCATGACCTGAGCTGAAATCAAGAGTCGGTCACTTAACAGACTGAGCCACCCAGGCACCCCCTAAAGGTCTTTTCTAAGCTTGCACCAGCCATCATCATACCCAGCTCTGCTCTCGTTTCTCCAAGGGGAAGAAACCACATTGAGAATGAAGACACTGGAGGACTCGAGCTCAGCCTCCTGTTCAGCAAGCACCTGCCGATCAGACACGGAAACAAAAGAAAAAGAGCCTCAAACCAACTGTCAGGGAGCCTGGGTAGTACCCCAGCCTGGCCACCAGCCAGGCAGGTGGCTTTGCAGCCTTCCTCTGCTGCTTCAACTATAAAGAGGAAGGATGTACTAGCCTCAGGGTCCTTCACGCTCCACACTGTAGGATACCAAGGAAGCAGGAGAAGGTGACTGAGTCTCAGGAGAAGGCTTGGGCATTGCCCTCCAGCTGCTCAGGGCTTAAGCAATCCCCATCTGCCCAGAAAAAGGCCAAGAGCGTGGTATAAAGGGGGCTAGAGAATGAGAGGGTGACAGAGCAGCAAGTCAGCAGCCAGGCCCTGGGGGTCTGGGTGGGGTCTCTGCTGGGGCAATGTTGGGGTTGCCAAAAAGAAACCTCGGGACAGTCCCCCACACAACTCCCACCCAGAGATCTCAGTGGCCAGGGTGTTTTGTGTGTGGATGTAGAGAGTGGGGTGGGGGATGGGTTCTGCCTGGGTCCCAGGCTGAGGCTTGGCACCAGCAGGTCGCTCTTACCCCTCCCGGTGGGGGGGGGTGGGAAGAAGTCCCTCTGAGTGGGGCCACTTGACGAGAGGTGGATGGAATGTGGTGACATGGCCCGCAGACACAGGACTTATAAGGGCTGAACAAGGACACAGGGAAAAAGAGCAAGCAGATACAGCCAGACAGTGGATGGGAATTGAGACACAGGCTCCCGGAAACCCAGCGCTTCCCATGCTCCCTCTGAGGAGCTCTGGGCCACTCAGCTCCTGGGCTAGGACACTGCCCAGCTTCCCTGCATCCAGGACACCTCCGATGCCGTGATCCGACCTGGTGTGAAGCTCCAGGCTTCGGATATGTTCTACAGCCTTTTGCCTGCCCCTGCTAATTACAGCCCCAAATCACAGGGTTTGGCTCTCAGGCCCCTCTCTGGGCAGCACTCTGTGGTTTCCAGGTCTTTCATACCTACCATCCGGCATAGGAGCCAGACAGTCCCTTGATGTAACAGGCACAGCGGTACTGGCCCATTTTACAGATGAAGAACCAGCTCAGGGATTAGATGTTGGGACAGCCAGGGGCAGGGTCAGCAGTAAAATCCAAGTTGTCTGGCAAGTTGAGGCACTTCCCCTACAGCCTGCAAGGTGTCCTAGAGTCCAGACTTCCAGACTGTGTATGTATAGGGGTCAGGGGAACCAAGCTGGGGTGGTAAGTTCCCTAAAGGGTGGGACAGGGCTAGGTATGAATAGAGTTTTAAATAGTAAGGCTTCCGACCTCATGCTCCAAGCCACTTCCAGCCCCAGGAACAGAAGGCAGAACATCTCGGGGACAGACTTGGTCAAAAAGCATGCTGTGAGCACAGCCTACACCTCATTTATAGGGAAGGAAACCAAGCTGCATGAACTGCATGGTGCAGACTCAGTGCTATGGCCGGGGGACTGTTTTCCATTTGGTTCCAGACACTGCCAGGGGCTAAGTCTTTTAGAGGCGACTCAAGTGGCTGGCTCACAGGGCCCCCATCACGGAGGCCTTCTGGGCAAGGCTTCCTTCCCTCCTGTGCCATCCACCTCCCCTGTCCCTCCTGGTGCCATGTGGTCCGTCAACACAGATCTATTGCTTGTTCCTGTGCCTGACAAGGGTCGCAGCTGTCACCACTGCCACGTACCAACCCACGCATCAAAGTGTGAGCCTAGGGGAACCTTATAGCCTTCCTCCAGCTCCAAAACCAGTACCTCCAACCCTTAAACCACCTGACGTTATTCCACTGTGAACACAGAACACTGAGCCTACCACACCTGCCCACTACCTGAAGGAAGCAGATGAAGCCCGATAAGAGATGTTTCCTACATAATGCTCCTGCTGTTGGGAGGGGATCTCTGTTTGCGAATGGAAGCTGCTTGAAGGGTCTGCATTCTGGTTTGGAGCTCCCTGGTCACAAAATCCCAAGCTGTGCCTGGATATGGCCACCACCATACATCAAGAATGAGGACCAATCTGGGCAGAAGTTCTTCCAAGTCTTCATTTCAACAGACGTTCTCAAAAAACGGTCAGGTCCTACTCCAGTAACCTCTCCTGACACCCCCCCCCCCACCAGTAAAAGCCCAAGACCCATTTGGGGAGGGAGAGGGTGGCTAACCACAAAAGGGAGCTAGGTACTCCAGATACTCATCCCATGGCCTCGTCCAGGTCAGGTCCTACCCCCTCTTCCCGGGAGTCCCAGGCCTGTTCAGAACTATACAGGCGGCCATGATGACTTGTGACAGCCAAGAGCCTCTGCTCAGTGGGCCATAAACGACTAAAGGCCATGGCAGATAGGCCCAGACAGACCCTCCCACTACACACAGCCCCTGCCCCTGCTATCCTCCAGAGGCCCCCAGCACAGATGGATCCACCATCGGTCTGTCCAGGAAAGGCGGACTCTTTGGTCAGCCTTGGCACATCTCAGAGGTAACCATACTTTTTCCATCCAAGGATAGAATAGGGGAAGCAGCAGAAAGAGGGAGGCCATGCTGTCCCTGGGCAGGGAGTAGATGGGGTTCCAGAATACAGAGCTTTGTGGGGTATCTATAGACCCCGCCTCACAGCAACACGGTTTCTGAAGCTCAGCGATGGGCTCTGCCCCACTGCCTCATGGCTTTGCCAGGGGTGTGAGGACTCCTCTGAGGCAGCCATGGTCAGGGGATGGCAGAGAAACTAACAAGTTACCAGACGTCACTGCTATCCAAAACCAACAGCCCAGCAGACTCTGGGGGCCACAGACCAAGAGCCCAGCCCTCAGGGTAGGTAGGATGGACTCTGCCCTCTCAGGACTGTCTGGAGGCCCACCAGGATAAACGGGTGGAGAGCATGAGAGCAAAAAGTAAGGCATCCCACACTTCATGTCTTGACTCCACTTCGAGTACTCACCAGCCTCTCTTTGGAGACGGGAATGAGAAGAAATCAGAATGTCCAAATGCTGAATGGGATTTAGAAGTTGGTTCCTACTGGGATAAGCTAGCCAGGCTGCCCATGTGCAGGGAAGAAGGAGGTGAGACCCAAGAGAATGACCCCCCCACACACAAAATGACAGGCACTTTACAGTGGGTACCATTTCTTTAGTTAAGATGCCCAAAGCAGCAGGGTACCAAGGCGGGTGGGGGGTACGGATGGGGGGCGGTCAAAGCACTAAGCCCCAGTACAGGCAACAAGGGGATGTACTCCCTGTAGAGACTGAATAATAAAACTGACTCGCTCTGGTTTTATCACCCCGTGATGGCAATCCTAAACAATATCTTTGATAAAATGCTCCTCCTACAAGGGCTTCCAGCTCCCATCACCCAGTCTTCAGATACCCCAGCCCAACAGGAACCACCCTGGAGCAGCACCACCCAAAGCTCAGACCTCAAAAACTTCAGTTGCAAGACCTTTTCTCCCCACCACCCCAGCCCTCACCAAAAACCCTAATGTAAAACAGAACAGCAGGTACAGTGTGTGGTTAAGGGCAAACTCTGGGTTCAAACCCCATCTTATCTACTTACTAGCTACATGAAAGTTTTCCAAGATTTTGTTTATTTATTTGAGAGAGAGAGAGAGAGAGGAGGTGCGAGCAAGTGGGCGGGGGGGGGGGGGGGGGAGTCAAGGCAGAGGGAGAAGGAGAGAACGGCAAGCGTGGAGGCTGACGTGGGGCTCGATCTCACGACCCTGAGATCATGACCTGAGCTGGACACCCAACCAATTGAGCCACCCAGGTGCCCCTACATGAAAGTCATGTAAGCTGTCTCAGATTCCTCATTCATAATATGGTGATGACAATAACGTAAGCAATTCACAGTGCTGTTGTGAAAGTTCAAGGAGGTAAAATGGTGAGATACTTAGAATGATGCCTGGCATGAATACTGGGCATGGGTTTACTATTATTAGGACAGCCTCTCTATTAGGTTATTTGAGCAGAGAAGTCACATCCACAACAACCCCGAGAGAGGAAGGGGGCCCACCCTATAGAATCTGCCAGGATCTACCTGCCTGGGCCCTGTCTTCAGATAAGTGCCCAGAAAAATAGATGCCTCCCCTCCCTCATATAAAAAATACAAAAACAAAACCACTTACAGATAGAGAGCAACAAGATGTCCCAGATTCTGTCAAAGGTTTTTGATGGCAGAGAAAAGGGGAAGTGGCCAAGCTACATGCTGGACCCCCAAATTCCTTCACCTTCATCTAGAGTGCTAACCCTGGCCCATCCTGCCAGGGACTTGGCTGGTTCCTCAGAGACCTCTAGAGGACACATGATGGACCCAGCGGTGCCAGGCCTGCAAGCAGCCACGTTGGCCCAGATATACTGGATGCAACGGACAAGCACAGATGGGGGTGGGAAGGCAGCAAGGGGTCAAGACCCTCAGGTCAAGCTGTAGCTTCTCTGGCTGCCATTAAATGCCTGCCTTTCTATAGTTTACCATTAGGCTGGAAAAAAACTTCTTTAACTCTTAGAAACCTGAACTCCATCCACTCAGGATTCCAAATACTACCTTCCCTTCAGCTCTGCCGCAGCACCACCACCGCCCCCACCCCCGGCCCAGTGAATAATTACTGTAACTTAGTTTTACCTTGTATTATGAAATTAAAGTCTCCTTTTAAAAAATAGAATGTTTTCAAACCACATGTACCCCTCCCCAGAAACACTGTAACTCTCTAGCCAGCCCTAAAAATCGGTAAGGCATGCTTGGGTCTGGGGCTCCACAGCATCAGAGGCAAGCCTGCCCTGTGCTACAGTATCACCTTACCTTCTGGAGCTCCTGGTACCAACCCCACCTGGGTTAAGACATAGCCTCTAGACTGAAAGAGACACTTAGCTCTTCCCCTGCAGACACCCTCCTTAATTCATGGCTGCCCTCCTTAGCTTTCAAACAGTATCATAGCTTCTAACACATCTCCTTTCCAAGTGGCAGAAAAATGCCAATTTCCCCCCAACCCCATGTGATCTCGGCCTCTTCGTAATGTGGCCCCCAAGACTGCTGCAGCCTAGCAAACTCCTGGTAGCCATGTGGCTCCAGAATCCACCTCTCCCTTTGCCATTTGCTATTTGCTCTTCCTGGAATGCTTTCTGACCCGCACAGGCCTAATAACCTCCTACCCAGCATCTCAGGGAGGGCTGATCTCTACCTTCTCGGGGGCCCCACTGCATCACTTACTGATACCCCCTCATTTGACCTACCGTTGCATTTAACATCCCATCCCCTCCTTCTTCTCACCTTCTAGTCTGTGATCTTTCACCTGTAATCCTGCTCCCTGGTCCAGTACAGGAACCTAACACCTGTGATAGGGATGAAGGCCCCAGGCACAGAGTGGCCAAGCAGGGGAAGTCAGGGCTATACAAAGGAGCAGCCCCATGGATACCCCCTTCCAGAACTGTATCCTTCTGGAACCGTGACAACACACCCCTTTCTCCAGCAACCTAACACCTTTAAGAATTGAGGTCTTCTGGTGGGCAAGTAGGATTCCTTGGTTTTCTAGGCTTGCTTTACCTAATCTCTGAGAGCCAGCCTGGCCCAGCCATGACAGTAAACTACCCCTGCTAACACAGATTCCCCGGATGGTGGCTCCTGGGGGATGCAGAAATGACTGCCCAGGGGGCATCTAAGCTAAAGGGAAGGAATTCAGTTCCAGCTCAAGCCACCAATTCAAGAAGGAACCTCAGCAGAAGAGCTCTTGGCCCAGAAGTCTAATGAGGGGAGGGGGCTCATCCTTGCACTTGACCAGAGCAGACACCGGGATCCAGGAGATTCCCAGAACTTTAATTGTAGACTTCTGTTAAACACAGGCCTGTGCCCCCACATCAGCACCAGGTGCACTGACTCCCTGAACCACTGCGGTGTTATAACCCCCCTCTGCCCCCAAGGAGGAGTCACAGGGATTCCACTTCTTGAGGATTCTGCTCTCTCTCAGAGAAAAGCACTTAGAAAAAAGTGACCGATAACTTCAAATGCTTTCTCTAAGAATTTAGCTTGCCACAAGGTTCACCCTTCCCACTTCAAAGGGGTAGGTCTGAGGGTCAGCCCAGCCTCTTGGGCGAACTCCCTGCTGAAGTCAACCATCTAGCATTAGTGGCCTTCTGGGTCTTTGTCCAGCCTCACAGGAGGTCAAGCAGAGATTCCCCACACCCCAGCAACCCTGCCACCCTCCCCCAACTCTCAGAGGAGATTCTGAACAACCAGGTAGAGTTAGGGTGGGGTTAAGGTTCCCATCGGTGCGACAGGCCTGTTGGCATGTCAAGTTCCAAGGAGGACAAGGCCTTCAGGAGCCCCCCCACTGACCCCCACCCTGCACTGGAGCCCACACAACACTGGCGGACAAATGTCAGGCCCTCCCTTGCCATCCTTCAGTGCAAAGAGTTATATATTCCCCCACAAAAAGTGAGATCTAGACCTAGATTCTCAAGATGCCATGCCATTGGTGGACTCGGACTAGCAGCAGGCCTCTGAATTACGAAGAGTGGGAGCTGGTGGTGTGACCCTCCCACCACCCCTCCCACAGTGAGGAGCCCAGCCCAGCACTGGGCCACTGCCGCCATTCTGCACCAAACCTATAGCACGGCCACTGCATTGGAGGGAGGTAGCAACACCAGCTTCCCCCCTCCCCAGGGGCTCTGCGGTTTCTCCCCCAGACCAAGGGGAAGGGAGCTCAGGGTGGATAACTGACCCTTGGTTTCCTGGGCAAGGGCTTGCCAGGGCGCGGCAGGAAGGGTCTCTTAGCCCTGGAGTGACACAGCAGGCCAGAGGCCCTGGGAGAGAGCTGCAAAGCCTGTCCCCTTCCACACCAGTTTTTGTCTGGTCCAGCCCAGCTCCTGGTCTCCATTCGCCGCCCAGAGCCCTAAGGCTTATATCCACCATCTCACCCGCCCCCCACCCACACACACCCTCCCCGATTTTGCCATCCCATTAACCACCCAGCTCCTGCTGATCCCACAAAGCCGCCTCACACGCCCTCCTCTTTAGCACATGTCTGGTGGTCAAGATAATGTCGCCTCTCCTTGCAGAATCCCACCCAGGCCAGCTCTGGGGTCCAGGATTGCGTGCCGGGGCAAAACCGAAGGGAGGAGAACCGGGAAAGGAGTATCTTTAGGCATCTCTTTCTCAACTCTAATTACTGCCCGCTGACCTCTCTGCCAAAGCCCAGGTTCTGGGGCTGCAAGGAAAACCCGTCCACTCCCCGTGACTACAGCGCAGTTGTAGTGAACCAAGGTGCCGGGCAGCCGGCCCGGGCCTCCAAGGTCACGGGGAGGGGTCAGGGTGGAAAGTGCAAGGGAGCGAGGATGCCGCCCGCCCGCGGTGCTAATCCCGCTTAGTTCCTTCCCGCGGAGGCGGGAGTCCCGGCCATACCCGAGGAGCGCCTCGGCAGAGGGTAGCGGGCCGGGCCGAAAGTGGAGAACGAGGGACGCGCGGGCAGCAGGCGTGGGGCAGACGCCGCGCCGCTCGCCCACCACGGGACGCACGGACGGCGGCCGGCGCGCGGCCCGCCCCGAGCCCGGGAGGGCGGGGAGACAATGCCCGCCCGGCGGGGCAGTCCAGGCCGCGCGCCCCCGCCCGCCGGACACGGGCTGCTCCTCCCCGACCGAAGGGCAGCGGCGGGAAGGCGCCCGGAGCGATTGCCAGACCGACCCCGCGCGGCGCGGGAGGCCCAGCGCACCCTTTCCCCCGCCCACCTCCGCGTGCACTTCACCCCGACAAGTCCCGGGGCCGCAGACCCACCTCCTCCTCCAGAGTACCGCCGGAGCCCGAGCCCGTGCCGGTGCCCGTGCTGGTGCTGTGCTCGCCGTCCGGCTTCAGGTTGCTCATGGTGCGGGGGGTGAGGTGGGGATGGCGAGGGGAAGGGAACACGGAGGGCGAGCGCGGCGCCCGGCCCCGGCGAGGAGGTGGGAAGGGGCGCGGTGAGCGGTGCGCTCCGGGAGTGCGGGGCGGGGTGGCGGTGGGGGGCGCGCGGGGCGGTGAGAGGGGCAGCCGCCGCGTCGGGCTGGGGTCACATCAAGTTTGGCGGGTGCGGGAGGTGGGGAGGGGGTGCGGCGGGGGAGGCCCTCGGAACCGGAGCCGAGCCCGAGCGGCCGCCGCCTCCGCCTTTTCACTGCGACCGGCGAGTGCGCCCGCGGCGGCGGCGGCGGCGGCGGCGGCGGCGGCGGCGGGGGGCGGGCGC